>NC_142947.1:43366348-43386348 GCF_046866305.1 Octopus bimaculoides | reverse complement strand
ACAAACAATGTATAAAATCACAACATATACATAAAATATTTTCCTGCATACATTTCATGGGAGTTAAAATGGCGACGGTGTTTAAATGTCAAGTATTAATATATCGTCTGCTTTTCTTTCAATATGTTCTTCGCCTCTCTCTCTCTCTCTCTCTCCTCTCTCTCTCTCTCTCTCTCTCTCTCTCTCTCTCTCTCTCTCTCTCTCTCTCTCTCTCTCTCTCTCTCTCTCTCTCTCTCTATCTCTCCTCTCTCTCTCTCTCTCTCTCTCTCTCTCTCTCTCTCTCTCTCTCTCGCATTATTATCTGGATTTTCTTGTATTTCGGGATAGTCATTTTTGCTTTTCCAAATAATCACACGCAATATATATTTTTTATTCTCTCGTTTATTACTGTTCTTATTTTATTATTTTAATTCATGTCACGCCGGGCGAAATACTTAGCAGTATTTCGTCTGTCTTTACGTTCTGAGTTCAAATTCCGCCGAGGTCGACTTTGCCTTTCTTCCTTTCGGGTTCGATAAATTAAGTACCAGTTGTGTACTGGGGTCGAACTAATCGACTGGCCCCTTCCCTAAAAATTTCGGGCCTTGAACCTAGTGTAGAGAAGATTACTTTAACTCATGCCCATTGTCCGGAAAACTTTTGTAACACATCTGTGACCTCTTCAGTGACACTTTTCGTTTTCGTGTGTGTTCTTGTTCCACTGACTGAGAAAAAAATACGATAACGTAATTTTCTATGCCGGAAATTTCGAAACGACATGCTGCACGGCTTGGTATTTGCGCCGTAAGTTCCAATACGAAGAGATGGTGAACACACAGGACAACCGTTGGTCTTGCCGTGTCCCCAAAACATGTACCGAGAATGATGAAAATCAAACCTCCAGTCAACATCATGGTGTTTGGAGTGATTACTAGCGATGGCGAAGTTATGCCTCGGTTCATCTTCCCATACGGCCTCAGACTCCACACGGAGGCCTTCGTCAGGTCCCTGGAGGAGGTAGTACTATCCTGGGTCCAGAGGGTGGCTGCTGGAAAACCCTGTGTCTGACAACAGCATTCTGCACCATTCACACATGCAGGAGAACCTAGTTATGGCTGTCAGACAATTTCTGCGACCCCCGTCATTCTTAACATCTGGCCACCTAACTCCCCAGACTGCAGTCTCCTTGATTGTTATATGTGGGGCGCAGTTGAGAGAAATAGAGCAACAAAACTCCTTGTAACACCAAAGGTGAACTGAAGGCAAGGGCTATGGCAGCATTCACCAACTTAAGCAAGGAGAGCGTCCAAGAGTTGCAGGAAATTCCAAATTCGTCTGGAGGTCGTGGTTGAAACCAATGGCGATTTTATTGAATAAATTTACTCTTTAGTATTTCAAAATATTTTTATGTAATTTTCGTAAATATATTTTAAAATAAGATGTCACCGGATCCTGTATATGTTCACGTCTGTGTATGATGGGTTCTCACGCAGTTTCATTTATCGAATTCACACGCAAAGCATTGGTTAACCCGGTGTTATAGTAGAAACCGTTTTACAAAGTGCCGCGCAGTTGGACTGAACCCGAAACCATATCTCTGCTAAGTGAGCTTCTTAATAGCTCACCCATACTCCGCACTATACATAGATATACATACATAGACACACACGTATATATATATATATATATACATATATATATATACATTTATTCATATGCATACATATATATACGTATATATATATATGTATACATATATATATATATTATATATGTATATATATATTTGTATATCTATCTATCTATTTATCTATGTATATATATATATATATATATATATATATATATATATATATATATATATATATATATATATATATATATAAAAGTCCATATGAACTACTTAATACAGTTTTTGACATGTAAAGGTGATTATTTAAAAAAATGCTATGAAGTCTGTTCTGAGGATGTTACACACCAGTTTTGGGGAAGAAGTTTTTTTTCTAGTGTGGAAGCGCTTTCGATAAACCTTTATATATATATATATATATATATATATATATATATATATATATATATATATATATATATATATATATATATATATATCGTTCTCTAATTCCCTGCCTAGCTTACTTCTCCTGTCGTACAATCGTTGTTTCATCGCTTTTCTTTTTCGTATTCGTTTTCATCCCTTCTTTTTTCCTTAAACTTTCTTCTGTTTTCCTTTCCATAACCGTCATCTTTTTATTCTTATTAACTACTTGTCCACCATTCCATTCAGCGATATACTTTTCTTTTATTTGTGATTTTTCATTGTTTTTTTTTCTTTTTTCTTTTTTTTCTTTTCACTTTTCTCTTTGCTTTTTCGTTTCGTTTTATTTTTACTATTTCCCTTTCGTTCTGACAAAAAGACTGACTGATATGTTATAAAGAAAACAAAACTGAAATGATAGTGACTGTGTAGAAATCTGAATATGAAACGTTAATAAACTATTTGTTTTCACTGAATTTTCCTCTTTATTTTCCTGATATTTTATTTCGACAGCGAATATCTTTCTAACTTTATTTAGAATATGCTTTTTCGATCTTTCTTTTATCATCACCGTGGGCCTTGTCTTTAATGATTTTTTCTTGCATATATTATCAACTTTTCTCGTGGAATTCACTGACTGTTTGTTTTCCTATCGACTACATACTACCCTTATTTTTTAATTTTCTTTACTACAATTCAGGTTGTTTTCTTTTATGAAAACAAAAAGAAATCTTAAGACAAAAATAAAATAAAATAATAATAAGACGAATTATGTGTAAAGATGTGTTTGAGGCGGTCGTCTGGCTGAAACGTTGGAGCGTCAGACAAAATATCTTCTGCTTGTTATTCCATCTCATTACGTTCTGAATTCAAATCATGGCATACTCTTTTACTTGTTTCAGTCATTTCACTGCGGCCATGCTGGAGCACCACCTTTAGTCGAGCAAATCGACCCCAGTATATATTCTTTGTAAGCCTAGTACTTATTCTATCGGTCACTTTTGATGAACCGCTAAGTTACGGGGACGTAAACACACCAGCATCGGTTGTCAAGTGATGTTGGGGAGACAAACACAGACACACAAACACACACATATATATACATATATACGACGGGCTTCTTTCAGTTTCCGTCTACCAAATTCACTCACAAGGCTTTGGTCGGCCCGAGGCATTAGTAGAAGACACTTGCCCAAGGTGCTACGCAGTGGGACTGAACCCGGAACCATGTGGTTGGTAAGCAAGCTACTAAATTTGCTTTTAATTCTTACGTCATCGATTAAAATAGTACCAGTCGTGTGCATGGGTCGATGTAAACTACTGTTCTGCTCTGCTCTACCACCGTTCTTTCAAATTTTAGCACGTGGTCAGCTATTTTTTGAAAGGGCTGTAAGTTGATTACATCAACCCCTGTGCGCCACCCATGTTTAGTTTACCGAAGCCGGAAGGATGAAAGGTATACTTGACCTCGGCGGAATTAGAACTAGGAACGTGAAGACGAGCAAAACGTCGCTTGGCATTATTACCCGGCGTGCTAACAGTTCTGCCAGCCCGCCACTGCCAGCCCGCTGTACATACATTAGAAACAAATTTATTTTAATGTAATCGTTCGGTTGTTTTATATATATATATATGTGTGTGTTTGTGTGTGTGTGTGTGTGTGTGTGTGTGTGTGTGTGTGTGTGTGTGTATGCGCGTGTGTGTGTGTGCACGTGTGTGTGTGCCTGTGTTTATAACCTCACCATCGTTTGACAACCGATGTTGGTGAGTTTATGTCCCCATAACTTAGCAGTTCAGTAAAAAAAAGACCGATAGAATAAGTACTAGGCCTGTAAGGAATAAGTCCTGGGGTCGATTTTTTCGACTAAAATCTTTTAAGGTGGTGCTTCAGCCTGTCCGCAGTCAAATGCCTGAAACAAGTAAAAGAATAAACGAACAGTTGAACACTGGGGCCATATAATTGAATCCTCTCAGAATTGTTGGCCTTTCACCAAAATTAAAATCGTCGATTGCTGCCATTATCAAAAGCAATAGATCGTAAAAATCGTTAAAGAATCAATCAATATTACTTACGCTGACAAGTTATGGCTCCTTCCTTTCTGATTTGAAACCCCCGCCGAAATCAAAAGCTGTCTTCCTTCCGGGATTTAAAAATTAAAAAACAAAAAATAAACAAAAGTATAATTCAAATTCTCGAATCGATGTAGGCCTTCTGTCCATTCTCCTCCGCCCCACGGCACAATTTTCTGGTCAGGTACCTAATTTAGAAACATTTATTCATAATAATGATTTTAATATTTATAATTTCGTTTAATTTCTTTCAATTTTTATCTTTCATTTCCGGCTATAATTTTTCACTGACCTATATCTTGATTCCAAGCTTTGATTCCCATTTTTGTCTGCAATTGTTCCTTCCTGATTTCCATTTTTGTCTGCAATGGTTCCTTCCTGATTTTCTTGTATAGCGTTCTCAAGTTTTTTTTAGTTAATTTTGTTTTTTGTTCGATCTTTTCTCTTTTTTCTTTCCTATATTTTGTCCGATCTTTTTCTTTCCGATTTTCTTTTTGTCCGATCTTTTTCTTTTCTTTTCCTTTTTCTTCTTGGTTTCATTCTTTAAGTTCTTAACTTATGTTTCTTTGACAAAAAAATATGAAATATTCGATTTTTGTTTTAAAAATAAAGCCAAAATGGCGACTGTATGTTCATATGGAACATTGATGTATCGTCTGGTTCCTTTCAGCTCAGTTATTTGCCTGTAACATTTTCATTCATTTATTTATTTACTTATTTTGTTTAATTTATTGGTATTTTGAGCTTTTTCCTTTATGAAAAAATACATGTGACCAAATAACTCTAGACACATTTTTAATGTCGATGGAGGTGTATGTATGAGGTCGGGTTGGGTTGGGTTGCTTTGGGTGTAGTTGTGGTGTGGAAAGGACGTGTGTGTGGCTTTGGTCAGTTTTGTGGGGAAAACAATATTCAGTCCTCAGAACTTGTCATAATGACATCTTTTGTGTTCTGTAAAACTGATTTGAAGGAAGAGGAGGGGTGACGGTGGGAAAGGAGAGGGAGGGGGAGGAAAGGATGAAAGAGAAGAGGGAGAAGTGGAAGAGGAAAGGGAAGAGGAGGAAGGAGAGGAAAGGTAAGAGATGGAGGAAGAGGAGGAGAGAAAGAGAAAGAGGAAGGGTAAGAGGAGGAGGAGGAAGGGAAGAGGAGAAAGAAGGGGAAGAGGAGGAAGGGAAGCTGAGAAGCGATGACAGCGACGACGAAGGATGATGCTACTGCTGCTTACTATTGATGATGACAACGATGATGACGATGATCAATGCTGCTACTACTGCTACCATTGCTAATGCTGCTGCTCTAATACTAATGGCGATGACCACCACGACGAGGAGCACAATGGGAAGGAAAGACAGCTGTCACTGCAGTAAAATATCAATGTGAAAGGGAGGAGGGTTGGTTTAGTCTAATTTGATGAGAAATGAAGACAAAAAGAAAAGAAAAGAAAAAAGGCGATGGAGGAGGCGATGAAGAAGAGGTTGTTGCTGCTTGTGATGCTGGTGGTGGTGGTGGTCTTCGTCGCAGTAAAACAAAACAGAAAAAATCAAGAGAAAAAGAATTTAAAGAAAAACATAAGACAAATTTTTTTAAATGACGGACGGAAACTGGAAGATGGCAGACGATAGAAGTAAATGACAAAGGAAGTCAGAAGACAAGAAAAAGACTGAGGAAACGGAATCTGATAAAATAAACTTAAAAACCAAAATAACATTGAAAATGCACCCAAAAATAAAAAACAGGACAAATGTCGTAAAAAGAATAAAGACACCTAAATTAATAAAGATTTTTTTTTTCTAAAACGGCATCAAATTGATTTTAAATTGTTTGTTAATGAAAAAATCGATATTGACTAAGATAGTTTTTTTTTTTTGTATATATTCTGTAGTTGTTTTTGTATGAAGCTGTGTGTTTTGGTGGAGATGCTGTTGGTTATGTTAGCTCTGATGGTTGCGTGGTGGAAGTGATGCTCATGAAGCTGGTGTTGTTGACGGCGGGGGATCCTAGTAGTGTTGGTGGTGATGGTCCTGTTTGGTGTTAGTCGTGGTTGTGGTGGCTGTTGCACTTGGCGGGTTTCGCTTTCTTTCTATTTCTTGGCTCACATCAAGTGAAAATATTTGGAGAATTCTTTTCTACAAACAAAAGCACTCATATTCTTTTCTACTCTAGGCACAAGGACCGAAATTTATGGGAAAGGGGCCAGTCTATTACATCGACCCCAGTACGCAACTGGTACTTTTGTGTAATATATAATTGATTATTGATAATTTTCACTAGATTCATTGCAGTCATATTTACTTTTATTTCGCATTCCTTCATTCCTTAGTATAAAGTAGTCAACAGAAAGAAAAGAAAATGGAAGCAAATTTTTTGCTGCTTCTTTTCAGTTATATCAAGAGCAGTGATGATGTTTTCTTTGCATTCTATTATTTTCGAGAAAGGAGCGTCAAAAAGAGAAAGACTGAGAAATCTGATAAAGCAGGAAGTAAAAAATTTGCGTCCCTTACCTTTTCTTTCTGTTGACAACTTAACACGGTTGAAAGGCAAGCAGCGAAAATATCTACTTGCCTTTCAGCCGTGTTAAACCAGCAGTCATGTTGTCAACTGTTTTTTTCTCTTCAAATGTTGATGTCTGTTTTATTGCTCTCTGATATATTTCGTATGATTATTCGGTAACGAAGAATACACATTTTATCTTTTGTCTTCTACGTGTTTCAACCGGCCCAAGACTATAGTAGAACACACACACACACACACACACACACACACACACACACACACACACACACACACGGTTGCTTTCTAAGATAGTTTAACCAATGAACAGAATATTTTTGATCCCTTCTTAAGACCTGAATTCAGTCATGTGACCCCAGAGTTTTCTTGACTATTTCACACATAGAGCGAAAAGAAGAAACCGACCAATTTGTGTGTGTGCGTGTGTGTGTGTGTGTGTGTGCGTGTGTGTGTGTGTGTGTGATTAAAAAGTAAAATTTTTATCCATTCGTTCATGCCTCTTTCTGTTAAATTTAAGAACTACATTTGTTTGTATTTGTTTTTTATGTAAACAAACTTTCTATATATGCTTTCGGTGCGAATGGTTTTACATTCGGTGTAAAATGCGGTGCCGTATTTTACAATTCTGTAAATGATAATAATGATAATAAAATAAATGGAAGTGGAGAGACAAGTTACTGAAGAGATTGCAAGAGTGCAATGAAATAATTTAACAAAAAACTATATGAATTAATAAAGGACTGAACCAGTGCGTGTGTTTATTACCGGCATAATGCCTCTCCCAAGGTTTAATTGTATAATAATGATACTTTTATATAAGCTTATATGTGTGGGGGGGGGGCTTCTTTCTGTTTCTGTCTACCAAATCCATTCACAAGGCTTTAATCGGCTTGAGGCTATAGTGCCCAAGGTGCCACGCAGTGGGACTGAACCCGGAACCATGTGGTTGGGAAGCTAGCTTCTTACCACACAGCCACGCCTCCGCCTATACCAGAAATTAAAGGTGGCGTTCTTTGAGACCTGTGAACAGAGAACGCAAAACGGTTTCAATCCAATTTCAAATGACTTTTCCTCTTTTTGTTTTACTTAGTCCATTATATTCGTGAAGGAATAGATGTCTCAATGGCCATTGAGACTTAGCAAATATGGGTTACTACGAATATGGGTTACTACGAGTGCAAAATGAAAAGTGATCGATATTTGGTTTGCAATTTTAATGAGCGAAAAACTATAAATAGAAAATAAATAAAAACACATTGAGAATAATTATTAATTTATTTTTTTTATTACAGTTCTCTCCCCTACACTTTCTCTCTCTCCTTCTCTCCCTCACTCCTTTTCTCCTTCATTCTCTCTCTTTCTCCCTCTCTCTTTCTCTCTTTCTCCCACCTCTCTCTCCTTCTCTCATTCACTCTCACTTTCTTTCGCGCGCTCTCCTTCTATTACTCTTTCTCTCTCTCACTCTCTCCCTCTCCCTCCGTCAGTTTCTCATTCTCACTCACTTTCATTCTTCCTCTCTTCTCTCTCTCTGTCTCCCCTTCTCTCCCTCTCCCTCCCTCTCTCTCTCTCTCACTCTTCCTAGTTTTGTGTCTTTTTTTGTCAGTTTTATTTATTAGTTCTTTATTGTGGTTTCTTTTCTGGTCAACTTTGGTCTAATTGAAATGACAGTTAAGTAGGTGAAAGCGTATCAGACGATAAAAACTGTAAAATGCCATTAAAATAAAATCACATTCGTTGAAATAGAAATAAATATTTAAAAAAAGCAGTTGAAGATAAATATATTTTTTCATGCATGTGTATGTGTGTGTGTGTGTGATGTATGTGTGTGTGTGTGATGTATGTGTGTGTGTGTGTGTGTGTGTGAGCGTATGTTAGTAAATCTGTGTGTGCGCGTGTTAATTAAATTACAAGTCACACTTATATGACATACTTCATCTTTTATTAGAGCTCTTCAGCGAAAGGCCAACAGCACACTTGCTGAAGTAGTAGTCATCGAATCATTGAATCAACAGAGAGACATTCAGGCGTGGCTGTGTGGTAAGACGTTCGCTTCCCAACCACATAGTTCTTGGTTCAGTCACACTACATGGCACCTCGGCAAGTTTCTTCTGGTGTTGGTGGAGAGGAGAGGGAGAGAGGAGGATAAAGGGAGGGGAAGGAGAAGGAGAGGTGGTGGTGAGTGAAATGTGTTTTTCTCTTCCGTTACTTTGCCAGTCCGTGAAGCATCCACGCAGTTAGTTGAAGGGAGGGGAACGCTTAAGGGGTGGGGAAGGTAGGGGAGACGAGGGTGGTGTGGGTGGAATGGAGAGGTTTAAATAAGAGGAAGAAGTAGGGATGGGGAGAGGAGGAGGAGGAGGAGGATAAAGGGAGGGAAAAGAGAGGAAGAGGTGGTGGTCAGTGAAATGTGTTTTTCTCTTCTGTTACTTTGCTCGTCTGTCACGCTTTCACGTGATTAGTTGAAGGGAAACGTGAAGAGCGAAAGAGAAAAAGAGAGTGAGTCGAAGAATGAGAGAGAAAGAGGGAAAATCTCTGTATTAAGTCTATAAAATTGTGCATAAAGTATATAAAGTGTATATATATATATATAAAGTGCATTAAGTAATCATCGTATTCCAATTTCCTTCACATTTCGAGGATTAGCAGATGAGCGAATGTCATTTGATACAGACACGACACAGGCTACGTTTTCAGGATATTTGGATTAAGTTTTCAGAAATAACCGAAAAGGTTTACCATTATTTCCATGAAATAATCACCGACTCCGTTAGTGTGTGTATATGTATTTTAAAGATGATTTTTAGACACGGCGGAAGAGAGTTAATGAAAAATAAAGCGTAATACGGGTGTTTCTGATTTGAGCACACAACAAGCAGTTCAAGGGAGAAGAAGTGTCAGTCAATACTAACTATCACCGCTAGAACTCGACTAGTAGGTACTTAATTGATCGACCCCGGGGGAGTGAAAAGTGAAGTCAGAGAGATTTGAACGCAGAGCGCAGGCGAATACTACGGAGTAATCTAGCCGTTACTCTAGCAACTCTGCCTCGTACATATGTGTGTGTGTGCATATACATACTGTATATATACACACACACAGACATATATATACATATTTATGTTTATATATGTGTGTGTATGTTTATATATGTATATATATATATATACATGTATACATACATGTGTATGTTTGTGTTTGTGTTTGTGTGCGTATGTGTATAAACATTTGTATGTTTGTGTCCATGTATGTATACAAACATACATGTAGACACAAACACACACAGACAAACGGACAGAGAAATAGACAGAGAGAAAGAGAGAGCGAGAGACATACATGCATAGAGAGAGAGAGAGGGGGAGAGATAGAGAGATAGATAGACAGAGAGGCAGACAGACAGTCAAACAGACAGATAAGAAGAGAGTGAAAGAGGGAGTTACTGTCATTCAAGTCCGAGATTAACCATTAATCATAAAAAACGACTGTCAGTTTCACCGGCTTTGGTTCATCGGGTAATCACATAAACATCTTTTTCTTTTCTGAATATTGAGATAATAATGACAATATACATACGTACTTACATACATGTAAACATATACAAACAGATATATACATTTATACATACATGTATGTGTGTATATATATATATATATATATATATATATATATATATATACATATGTGTGTGTGTGTGTGTGTGTACAGACATATGAATAGAGACATACATACATATGTGCGTATGTATGTATTTATTTATGAATATTCATACAAACACGTATATAAAAATATGTATGCAGATGTGTGTGATTGTATGTGTATGAATGTATACGCGCGCGCGTGCGCACACACACACTCACGCACACACACACACGTTCTTCGTTTTGTTTTCTTTTGTATTTTGTAATTGTTTCGTTTTCCTTTCGAATTTCCACTTGTGACATTTCCTCGCTTCCATTTATTTACCCACAATCTACATAACAACTTCATGTACCGCAACAAACAGTGTTTGTCTGTATGCCCTTTCCTTCCTTCCTTCCTTCCTTTCTTTCTTCCTTTTTTATTTCTTCGACTTCAAAATTAAATTGCTTTTCTCATTATTACTATACGAAGCAAAACGTTAAGATGCTTCCACATTTCATAAATGAAATCACATTATCATAGGAATGACTTTATTGTTATTTGTCACACTTGCCATCACCATTATTCAAAAGGAAAAAGCAAAATGAGACGCAAAATCGTTAATACGCCGAATAAAATACCCAGCGTCATTTCGTCCGTATTTACGTACTGAGTTCAGATTGTACCGAGATTGACCTTGCTTTTCATCCATTTCGGAGTCTGTACAATACGTTCCTGTTAACGAGATCGATGCAATATATTTGCACCCAACCCGAAAACTTGCTGGCCTTAAAATAAAGAAAAATTTTGCACGCCGGTCAAAATGCTTAGCATCATTTCGTCTGTCCTTACGTTTTGAGTTCATATTTCGCCGAGATCGACTTCACCTTTCATCCTTTCGGGATCGAAAGCTTAAGTACCAGTTAACCACTGGAGTCGATGAAATTGACTAATTCCTCCCCAAAAATTTCAGGCCTTGTGCCTTTATTAGAAAGGATTATTATACAGCGCCCTTGTCATTATTATGGAAAGGAATGTGAGGCTGGAATGAGAAGTTCTCTTCTCCAGCTAATTTGTTAACAAGGATCGATGACTGGCAATAATGAATAGAGGCAGAAACGTTAGCCCTCTGGGCGAAATGCTTAGCGATATTTCGTCTGTCTTTATTGAGCAAATATTCTGATCAATACCTCAGATTTGCTTGTCAGTTGTTTGACCTTAACCAGTTGAGCATATTCCTTAGTGGCTGATAATATGTGCATCTCTGATCACGAGCAGAAGTAGTGGGGGAGTATCATAACCATGTGTTGAGAGCAGTTCTTTGGGGTTTGAATAATTCTGGTATGGAGACGTGGACGTTTTGTTCATCATCCTTAAAATAAACCTTATTCATGGGCATTTTGAGCGGGATGGGCTACTCAACCTGAAGAGAATTCTAACTGGGCCCCACCTGCAAGGTCTTGATACGAGATCACCATAGCACGCACACATGGACGTGATGCATGTGCCTGGTGTACCCTTATCAGACGTGTAGTCATGATGGGTATGCTGGGCTTCGTATATTTGTACCCCAGTGTCACTTTGATGACGTGCGCTGCTCAAGACGAAATTGCAAGAATTTGGATTATGAGAAGAGCGTTTTTCATCCCAGTATTTGCAGGGACACTCGGGGTACTTACAACCAAGTTCGAGAAATATGTCAGAGAAATCGAAATTTACATGAGAGCAGGGCAAGCCCCAAAAAGCTGCGCTGCTGGGGACAGCTAGGATCTTGTGATTGGTACTTGGATGTTGAATGTCTCCCACGATTATTAACAACCAAATGTCAAACCTTATAATGTGTGGAAAGAGAACCTGTGAGACCTCTGACAACAAGCTGCTGTCCGCTCTCACAGAACCCAACTGAACAAACAAAACCGAACGCTGTAAGTAAAACAATAATAATGCTACTAATAATAATAATAATATTTTTTTCTAATACAGCACATTGCGTGACATTTTCAGGGAGGGGGCAAATCGATTACATCGACCCCAGTAGTTCATTATCACGAAAGGACGAAGGGCAAAGTTGAGCTGAACGGAATTTGAACTTTAAACGTAAATAACCAGAAGAAAAGCCACGCATTTTGTCCGGCGCGCTAACAATTGAGCCGGCTTCTTTTCTCAAACCATTGTTCTCCACCATAAAAACAAGAAAACAAAGGAGATTTCAATGTTCTTGTCACACACTGTTGTTCTTCCGTTTTTACCATTGTATTCAACGGAATATTAAATAAGTCCAAACCTTTCAACTTGACTCGAATTGTTTTCTCCTTTCACTTCCTGACTTCATTTATCCTCTCTGGTCGTTCTAATAGCATTTGCAATCACTCTTTTTTTGATGCTGCTGCTGTTGGTGGTGTTGTTGTTGTTGTTGTTGTTGTTGGTGGTGGTGGTGGTGGTGGTGGTCGTCGTCGTCGTCGTCGTCGTCGTGTCGCTTTCTTTTTCTTCTCCTCCTCCTCCTCCTCCTCCTGCCTCCGTATTTTCTTTTTCTTCTTCACCTTCCTATTCTTATTCTATTTCTTTTTCTCCTTTTCTTCTCTTCCTCATTCTTCTTCCCAGCCCCATCCTCTTTCTTTCTCTTTTTCTCTTCCTTACCTTCTTCTTCTTCTTCTTATCCTCTTCACAATCTTTTAATTATTCCGTTTCTTTTTCTACTCCTTCTTTCTCTCTTCCTCATTCTTATTCTTCTTCTTTTTGTTCTTCTTTTTCTTTTCCTTCTCCTGCTTCTTCTCCTGCTTCTTCTTCTTCTTCTTCTTCTTCTTCTTCTTCTTCTTCTTCTTCTTCTTCTTCTTCTTCTTCTTCTTCTTCTCCTCCTCCTCCTCCCCATTCTTACCCCCCGCCTTTCCATTCTTTCTTTTCTTTTCCTTCTCTTGATTCTTCTCCTACCCTGCCTCTTTCTTCTCCTCCTCCAACTCCCCTCTCCACCTTCTCCCCCCTCTCTCTTCCATCTTTCCCCCTCCTTCCACATCCTCCTCCTCTTTCTTCATCTTCTTGTCGTTTGTGACTACTGTTACTGTTAATGATGCTGATGATGTTGATGTAGTTGCTGTTGTTGATATTGATCCAAATATTCGTGTAACTTTCCGCGTTGATGTTTATCTCATTTGCATGTTGTTCTTGTTGTTCCTAGTGGTGAGATGGCGGTGGCTGAGTATTCCTGTTGTTTTCGTCATTGTTTTTTGCTGTCGGGTGACGCTTCCATTGTTGATCTTTGAATCATTTGCTGAAATCCTACACAGACTTTCATCTCCTTTATATTATTTCTGTTTCTGTTGTCGTTACTGTTTCCCATCCTTTTGACAACTTTTATATTAATGAGCGGTCGTTTCAACTTACCAAGCAACCTAATATACCACGCGTAATTCATTCATGGTCTCATAAATACAGTTACTCTAAAAACACTCGCAAAAGCAATGAAAAGCTTCTCATCTCCAACCTAAGAACATCTGCTCCAGAGGGTATCAACATGCTTCTCAGTTCATCATTTACATTGGACGATAGGTGTGCTCGTCTTGTTTGTTGTTAACACAGCGTTTCGGCTGGTGTACTCTCCAGCCTTCATCAGGTGTCCTGGTGGAATTTCCAACCCAACCCTTTATTTGAATAATGGGGTACTCTCTTCTCATTTCCAATACTTATTTTTTAAAAGCCTGGTACTTATTCTATCGGTTTCAGTTGCCGACCCGCTAAGTTACAGGGACGAAAACACACTAGTATCGGTTGTCAGGCGATGATGGAGGACGTGTGTGTATGTGTATGTATTTATAAATATACATATTTCTTTATTGCCCACAGGGGGCTAAACACAGAGGGGACAAACAAAGGGAATAAGTCGATTAGATCGACTCTTGTACGCAGCTGGTACTTATTTAATTGACCCCGAAAGGATGAAAGGCAAAGTCGATCTCGGCGAAATTTGAACTCAGAACGTAACGGCAACCGAAATACCGCTGAGCATTTCGCCCGACGTGCTAACGATTCTGCCAGCTCGCCGCCTTACATATACATGTATGTGTTTGTATGTATGTATGTATGTGTGTATATTTGTATGTATGTACGTATGGATGGATGTACGGATGGATGGATGTACGGATGGATGGATGGATGGATGGATTTATTTGTGTGTTTAGTGTGAGTGTTGATTTTCGTCATAATGTCAAAAAAAAAAACACTGATAAAAAAAACATTGTGCAAGAAACAAAACCTAAATGATTTTTCAAAATCGTATTAAGCAATATCTCAGACGATCTGTCGGTATTCACTGCTTGGTCGTATATAACCACAGCAACCGGAAAATTGTTCAAATATATGGCGTTGAAACGGTGTTAACTTCCGGATAATTCCGGCGCCGTCACCTCGCAACGGAATATTGACGGATTAAACCGAAGTGTGTATGGCGGCGGGAAGGTAAATGCGGTTGGAAGGTGGGGAGGATCAGCATGTATATGTGTACGCGTGTGTGTGTATGCGTGTGTTTGTTTTTGTCTGTTGTGTTTAATAAATCTTAAACCGAGTGTTTAGAAAGAAGCGGTGATGGTTTTGGTGGTGGCAGCGCTGGTAATGTTCACGTTGGTGCTGATGATGATGGTAGGAGTAGGGGGTGAGGACTGCTGGTGTCGCCGGTGGTTACGGCAGTAGAAGTGGTCCTTGTGTTGACGCTGCTGCTGCTACTGCTGCTGCTGCTGGTTTTGGTGTTGGCAACGGTGATAGAGGGCTGCTGTTGGTGCTGGTGAGAGCGACTTCAAGAGTGGCGGCGATGATGCCAGTGATGCTGGTGATGGTAGTGGTGGTAGTGATTCAGGTGATGATGGTGGTCGTCGTGGTCGACGTGGTGTTGCCAGTGATGATGTTGTTGGCGATAGTTGTGGTGGTGATGGTTATGGCACCGGCGGTAGTGATGGCGAGATTTCCAACGGTGATGATATAAGTATCTTTGAGTCTGGGAGATGATGGGGATGATGATGATGATGATGACAACGACGACGACGACGATGATGATGATGGTGATGATCATAATGATGATGGCGATGATGATGATGACGACGACGACGACGACGATGATGATGATGATGATGGCGATGATGAAGATGATGATGGTGATGAGGAGGAAGGGGAGGAAGGGGAAGAGGGTGATGATGATGATGAGCGTGTGATCGTTTGTGTGGGTACGAGTTTAGACGGAAAACAGGCTTCGACGTGTACCTTGTGGCTCTTTCGAGACTCTACCTATTGCCAGTACAAGAATACATTAAGCAGTCGTATGCTTTGGATAATTATGATGTTCTTCTACAAGAGAAACCGAGGTTCTTAGATCAGAGGTGCCTCTTTTTGGTATCCGGTGCTGATGAGAAGAGAGCAACTTCGAAATTCCTGCACCCACCACTTCAACAACGAAAGGTGGTTTTACACCATTTTCTCTCCAGCGAGAATATTTCTCTATCACAGCCTACAGTGAAAAGCCTTTTTATGTGTGCAAAATATCTCTCAAACACCTCTAAACTGATATCACATACACACACGCACGCACACACAAACACACACACATACATGCTGATAAAAAAAAAATATATGTATATATATATATATATATATATATATATATATATTGAAGGAGCTACTAACAAGATTAGTTACAAATAATTAAAAAAAACTCTTAATATACATTAGTCTTGAGGTGGATGATTAATTTCAGAAAACCTCTTAGAAAAATTTGTGCTTAATTAAAAACAATTCATTAATAATATTTATAAAACATTAAGAGTTTCAACTAAATCATTCTCCCCTTTCCCTCTACCCCACTTTCCTCTCTCTCATTCTCTCTCTCTCTCTCTATATATATATATATATATATATATATATATATATATATATATATATATATTTTTATATATATATATATAACAAACTCATAGACAAACTAAAAGACAGATAGACAGATAAACAGACTAACAGATTCATTTACTGAGTGTGTTGGGAACACGTTGACACGTAGCTAGGCGTAAAATATTTCGTATGAAAATACATCGATGTCCCTGAATATATATATGTGTGTGTGTGTGTGTGTGTGTGTGTGTGTGTGTGTACTTGTATGTTTGAGTGTGTGTGTGTGTGTGTTTGTGTGTGCAAACGCAAACATTCTCACAGATCAGGTTGCCCCGTATAAGAGGATTCATAAGCCTTCATTTCACGCACGTATACACATCTATCATATAAATATATATATATATATATATATATATATATATATATATATATATATATATATATATATATACACACACTGACACGCACACATATACATATATATATACATACATACATACATACACACACACGCAGCGGTAGACAGTTCCATAGATCAACCTTAATGTGCCATCTTGAGAAATTTATAGTAGCGTTGTTTGGTGTTTAATGTAGAGATATGTTCAGCAAAGTTATACAAGCACACACGTTTACATATATATATATATATATATATATATATATATGTGTGTGTGTGTGTGTGTGTGTGTGTGTGTGTGTGTGTGTGTGTGTGTGTGTGTTATGTACATATATATATATATATACACTCACATATAATACATATGTATATATATACTCATATAATATATATAACATATATACATATATTATATATATTATATCATATATACATGTTATATATATATATATATATATATATATATATACTTACACAAATATTTATATATACATACATAATATATATATATATATATATATATATATATATATATATATATATATATATATATATACTTATATGCACATTGTCACACACGCAGATCAAGTGTTATCGTCCATCTTGTGAAAATCATAGCAATGGAGTCGGTATTTTGTTTATATAATGAAATATTTGGCACATATGTGCACAGAGATAGAGACATACTCTTACGCACACACACACACACACACACATATATATATATATATATATATATATATATATATATATAAACACAAGCACTTACTCACGCATTAAGTCTCACATAGCAACCATTATCCGACATCTTTTAAAATGCATTGCAATGGTGTATGTTTATGTAGAGAACTGCCTTGTACACATATACGCATACATGTAAACACACACACACACACGTATGTATACATATTTATATATATATATATGTATCTCTCTCTCTCTCTCTCTCTCTATATATATATATATATATATATATATATATATATAGACGTGAAGTGAGGAAGAGGTCACAATATGCCGTCTTGCGAAGACCATACCAATAAGCTTCGTAGATTCATGGGTAGAAATGCGTAACACATAAAGATAAAATATACAGCCGTTGCTATGTGGTAAGAAGCTTGCTTTGCAACCGCATAGTTCCAGGTTCAATCCCGTCGCGTGACACTTTGAACGAGTATCTTCTGCTAGATCCTCAGACTGACCAAAACCTGTGCGTGTGCGTGTGCATATATATATATATATGTGCATATATATTATCTTTATCTTATGATATTTACTTTGTTTTATTTTATACTCATTTATTGTACTTTTAATTATTAATTTTTCTATATGTGATTTTCATCGATGAGTTCTTGAAACTTGGTTATTTTCCCTAAAACTATATATTTTATATATATATATATATATATATATATATATATATATATATATATATATATATATATATACGACGGGCTTCTTAAAATATATAAATATATATATATATGAAATATATAGTTTTAGGGAAAATAACCAATTTTCAAGAACTCATCGATGAAAATCCACTATCACATATAGAAAAATTAATAATTAAAAGCACAATAAATGAGTATAATATAAAGTAAAGTAAATATCATAAGATAAATATAATAAATTATATTATATTTATATTATATTATATTATAATAAATTATAATATAATTTATTATATTATATTTATTATATTTATCTTATGATATTTACTTTACTTTATATTATACTCATTTATTGTGCTTTTAATTATTAATTTTTCTATATGTGATAGTGGATTTTCATCGATGAGTTCTTGAAAATTGGTTATTTTCCCTAAAACTATATATTTTATATATACTTTATCTATAAGGCTCAATTTAATTTTAATTTTTTATAAATTGATTTTAATTGAGTTTTTTTACCTGTAATTTTGGATTTTGTCCCTAATATTATTATTATATATATATATATGTATGTATGTATGTATGTATGTATGTATGTATGTGTGTGTGTGTGTGTGTGTGTGTGTGTGTGCAATATATATGTATGGTGGGGGGGGGGGGGTAGCGAGGACTAAATAAGTCTTCACCTCCGAGAGGTTGCCATTCACACTCTCTTGTCAACCACCGACACCGCCTTCACCAGATTTCAGCTGCCCATAAATATGTACATGGAGTGCAGATAAATGATGATTACATCAGCTCATCAGATGATAACTGTCTCATTAATGAAACATCAGATCAGTACATCAAGGCGTTATTGTGACTTGCGACTTGCAATTCAGCAACTAATATATCATTTCCTGAATATCTATTCTTAAATATGCATTGACAAGCAAGAGCGAAATCACCGGAAACTCTATTTCAACAGCAGGTATAATATCAGGTTTAATACGAGAGAGCCTTCTCCTAATTTTTTTTCCCGCCAAACTATACACTAGGACTCATAGGTGAGAAGGTGTTGATTTTGGAACTGTTCCTTCTTCAAGAACATTTAGTTGTCACCCAGATAGAAACCAGGATTCTTTTTACGACCCTGCCCCCTCTCCCGCACAAGCTCACATGTATACATATATGATCAGTGTTTCACCGTATTTTATAGAACGCCTATATCTACATCGGCGATCAGTATTTCAATATATTTTGTCTAACTATATCTGTATATATAATCAGTAACTATTGTATCCGCATATGTGGCCCGTATATACACACACCTATCTATCTATTTATCTATCTATCTATCTATCTATCTATCTATCTGTCTATCTATCTATCTATCTATCTGTCTATCTATCTATCTATCTATCTATCTTTATCTATCTATCTATCGATCTATCTATCTATCTATCTATCTATCTATCTATCTTTATCTATCTATCTATCTATCTATCTATCTATCTACCTATCTATCTATCTATCTATCTATCTATCTATCTATCTATCTATTTATCTATCTATCTATCTATCTGTGTGTGTATATTATGTAACCCCCTTTGTTGACCACCATACGGTGACCACCAACTATTTAGGGTGCAATGGTGGTTTTGGGCAGTGTTTTTGGTGGCTCTCTTGTCCTCCTATTGTTATCAAAGAGTATCCATTTCTCATCAATACAAAAACGGTTCTCTTTCCAACAGAGAAATCAACGTGGAACACACTGTAAGGCGTCTGTTTCTTTGAATCTCATTAAGTTGATGGGAAACAAACCTATCCACCTTTTTGACTTTTCCAATTTTTTTCAAGTGTCGAGAAGCAGTTGCGGGAAATGTCTGGAGCTATGATCCGATTTTTCGGACCGTTGTTCTCGGATTTCGTTTAACCAAATCATTCAATTCATCATGCCGAATAACTGATTTTGGTCTCCCTCTTGGTTCATTTTTAAGGCTTTCATCTCCTGAACGAAATCTTTGGAACCATCTTTTAACAATTCTAATGTCAACAGAATCGTTACCAAAAGCCCGCTTGATGTTTCGTAGAACTTTGGTGGCAGAGTGACCCAACTTGTATTCGTACAAAAAACCACTCGGTACTGTTCAGTTGT
>NC_142947.1:43341348-43361348 GCF_046866305.1 Octopus bimaculoides | reverse complement strand
TTTCTTATTTTTTCTCATCGTCGTCATCGCTGTCGTTAGTAGAATTTTGTTGTTGTTGTTATTGCTGTTTTTATTTGTTTTTGTTGTTGTTGTTGTTGTTGTGGTTGTTATCGTTATTGTAATAATTATTGTTGTTGTAGCAGCTGTTATAGTTGATGCCTACTCTGCTCTGCTCTGCCCTGCCCTGCCCTGCTCTGCTCTGCCTTGCCCTGCTCTGCAAAAATCGATATTGCCTTTCATTGTTCCAAAGATCAATAAATAAAGTACGACTGAAGAGATCGGTTAAAAAACACCAGACCCCTTACCTGCAACACACTTGTACACCCCTTCCCAAGCATAATTTTACGCATCGACAGAATCGTTAAAGCATAGTAAAAAAAAAATGCTTAGAGTTATTTCTTCCTGCTCTTCACGTTCTGGTTTCAAATTGCAACGGCGTCAGTTTTACCTTTCACCCTTCCAGGGATCGATGTAATACAACACCAGTCAAAACTTGCGGGTTCGATTTACTCGACAGACCTCTCCTAACTAGTCTGGTCTCGTATCTCTGTTAAAAACACAAAAGCAATGAATTGACAGAACCGTTGGTGAGTCAGACAAAATTACTTCACGGGATTTCTTCCGGTTGTTTACGTTCTGAGTTCAAATTCCGCCAAGTTCGACTTTGTCTTTCAACCTTTCACATTCGATGAAATAAATACCAGTCGAGTAATGGGGACAATTTAATCAACTAGACCTCTTCCCTTAAAATTCCTGGTCATGTGCCTGTAGCTGAAATCATCATCATCATCATCATTCCTCATCTTCTTCTTATTATTATTATTATTATTATTATTATTATTATTATTGTTGTTGTTGTTGTTGTTGTTGTTTAAGGCAGAGAGATGATAGAATCGTTAGCACGCCAGAGAAAATACTTAGCAGCATTTCGTCCGTCTTTGCGTTCTGAGTTCAAATCCCGCCGAGGTCGACTTTGCCTTTCATCCTTTCGACGGTCGATAAATTAAGTATCAGTCGAGTACTGGGGTCGATGTAATCGATTATTCCCAACCCCCAAATTTCATGCCTTATGCCTATAATAGAAAGGATCATTATTATTATTATTATTATTATTATTATTATTATTATTATTATTATCCCTGTTAGAAACACAATTCTTTTAGAATTGATAAAATATGTACCAGTCAAACACTGGGGTTGATGTAGTCAATTTACCCCCTCCCACAAAATTGCTGGCTTTGTGCCAAAATTAGAAACGATCATCATCATCATCATCAACATCATCATTGTGTTAGATTGTGAGAATTATTAGAACGTGGAATGTCTGAGAGAAAATACATTGTGGCGTATATTCTGGCTCTTGAAGTTCTGAGTTCAAATCCCGCTAAGGTCAACTTTGCCCTTCATCCCTCCTGGCGGAGGGTGGAAGAAATGCTGTTATAAATACCGGTCAAATACTTGCTTAACGATTTCCCATCCAAATTTGTGGCCTTGTGCTTCTGTTAGGTTCCATCACTTTAATTATTAGAACAACGCGTTGCAGAAGTAGCAGAGAGTTTGGACGAAACTGCCTTGAGGGTATTCTTAGTTATCTCCCTTTACGTTCTGAGTTCAAACCCCGCCGACATCAACTTGGCCTTTTATTCTTTATTTGGGGTGGGGGGGACTCTAATAATTTATTACCAATTACTAATTTTAAGCTAAATGACTATTCCTCTCCCTCCTAAACCCCCACCAAATAAGCACTTTTTTGTCTATATTAGGAATTATTATTATTATTATTATTAGTAATATCATTATTGTCAATTTCTGTTTGCTTATCATTACCGCATAATGCCATTGTTGTTGTTCGTTGTGGTGTTATTGTTGTGGCTGTTGTTATTTTTTTTCTTGGTCTAATTATTGTTGTTGTTGTTGTTGTTATAAATCATTAACGTTGTTGTTGTAGAAACCAATTACGAACTAGTTTTCTTTATTGTATTTTTTCTTAAATAAATAAATTAATTCAATTAAATATTGCGGTGTTGTATTTCCTTATTGTATCGCTGTTATTACCTGCTGTAACAGCCTTGTTTGTTTTGTTTTGTTTTGTTTTGGGGTTTTTTTCCAGTATTTTGTCATCTATGACCATGTTTTTTTTTCTTTAATATACAGCCTTGGCCAAAAGTCATCCGACAGTAAATCAAAATTCCATAAATACTTCTTATTCAATTTTATTTATTCATTCCAATTATAAATGTTTAATAATTGAATGCTGTGAGTTAAAATCACCCTTTGGGGTGGAGTTCAACTTTTGTCTATTTATTAGCGAAATCTAATATAAAATATTTTTTTGTTTTAATCTTGGAGTTAAATAGTTTTGATTTACTGTATATGTGTATGTGGATGCGCCTGTGTGGAGGTACAATGTCTCAGTTGTTAGAGCAGCGGACTCGCGATCGTGGAATCACGATTTCGATTCCAAGACCGGGCGTTGTGAGTGTTTATTGAGCGAAAACACCTAAAACTCCACGAGGCTCTGGCAGGGGATGGTGGTGAACCCTGCTGTACTTTTCCACCACAACTTTCTCTCACTCTTACTTCCTGTAATTCAAAGGGTCAGCCTTGTCACACTGTGTCACGCTGAATATCCCCGAGAACTACGTTAAGGGTACACGTGTCTGTGGAGTGCTCAGCCACTTGAACGTTAATTTCACGAGCAGGCTGTTCCGCTTGATCGGATCAACTGGAATCCTTGACGTTGTAAGCGACGGAGTGCCAACAACAATATAAATATACACGCACACACACACACAAATACGCATAAATATATGACTGCGTGTGTGTGAGACTGCGTGTATGTTTGTGTGTGTGTCACTGTACGCACGGGTGTCGTGTAATTTCAGCCGGTTGTGTAGAGAAAATTATAAATGTGAAGCGACAAAACAAAACAAAATATTTATGCAAAAATCCAATACGCTTTAATAAGATAACCAACTGAACCGACAAGAGATCGCTATAAATTAATGGAGTGTCGTTGTTCCATTAAAGTTACCTAGAAGGGATTGTTGAGATGTTCAGACAAGTTTATAAAAAATATAGACATTTCGACAAATACCTTCTGGTCAATTTAAATTGAAGGATAGCGTTTTATTAATATATACAGCTGTATAGCTGATTTAGTCTCTTGTCTCACAACATTGTAGGTTATTTTTGTTTCTAACTAATATATTCAATTCTATACTCTTCGATCAACCTGAAAGTAATGGTCTAGTAGTCAGGGTGTTGCACTCAGGACCTCGAGATCGTGGTTTCAATTCCTAGACTCTCTGTATATACATATATATACACACACAAATATATATATATATATATATATATATATATATATTCAGAGAGGCAGACAGACAAACGGAGGCGCATGCCAAGCTGTGTTGTAAGAAGCTTGCTTTCCAACTACATGGTTCCTGGTTCAGTCCCATTGCGCTGTACCTTGTGCAAGAGTCTTCTGCTATACCCTCGGGCCGACCAAGGCCTTATGAGTAGATTTGGTCGATGGAAACTATGTGTGTGCGTGTGTGTGTGTATATATATATATATATATATATATATATATATATGATGGTCTTCTTTCAGTTTCTGCCAACCAAATCCACTCACAATAAATTTGGAAGGCCGAGCATATTGTAGAAGACAGTAGCCCATGATACCAGGTAGTGAGACTGAACCCGGAACCAAATGGTTCGGAAACAAGCTTCTTATAATACAGCCACACTTGCACCTATATCTTAAATTGTTTTTTGTTGTTTTTTTTTTTTTGGTTTTTTGGTTTTTAGAAAATTTCTCAACCACGGTTTTGCCCAATAAAAATGGCCGTTTCAAGTACTTTGGTGGTTTCAAACAAACACAATACTAAGTCTTAAAGAATGTCTTTTGCTCATCGACCCCCAACCCCCACTTGATAGCTGATTTGTTTTAACGACAAAAGGAAGATAAAAAGTAAAGTCGACTTCAATGGAATTTGAACTCAGAACGTCAAGTATCGGAAAAAACTTTCGCAAGTTATTTCATCTGACACTCTAAAGATTCTACCATGCTACAGTTTTCAGCTGCTTCCCAGAAAGAATGAAACTGTGTATGTGTGTACGCGCATAGACAGGCATACGTACACACAATTATTACATAAATACATACAAATGTACATATAAAAATCAGTGTGTACACATGTATGTATGTATATATGTATGCTTGCATGTAAGTATTATGTGTATATATATATATATATATATATATATATATATATATATATATATATATATATATATGTATGTGCGTATATATATATATATATATATATATATATATATATATATATATATATATATAAACATATATACAAGCATATATATGTACATGCGTTTGTATGCATTGATCTATTGATATCTACACACATAAACATGTACATATACATACACATGTTCATATGTACATGTATATACAAAAACATAGGTACATGCATATATGTGTATACACATCTATATACATAGATATGCATACATATAGTTACGCACACGCATATATATATATATATATATATATATATATATATATATATATATGTACGTATATCTGCATATGCATATATATGTATATATTTATATATGTATACATCGGTACATTTATATGTGTGTGTGTATGTGTTTGGATATGAATGTATTTATATATACATATATATATACATACATACACATACATATCTGCATATAAGTGTCTGTGTATCTGGATAAATGGATAAATGTTAGCTTCTGTGTGTACAGAATGCATATTGATATGCACTGATACGCATATTTTTCATACTGACATAAACACGCCTATACGCATGCGCATTACTCTATGATCATCAAGCTGTAGTCCTCTCCTCTGACAAACTGACAAATATTGTGATGTTTTAATTTCCTGTGTTTGTGAAGAAGATTTCGCCAAGAGAGGAGAGGTCCCGTGGCGAGGTTTATTAAGTGGTGACGTGTATCGTACTATGGTGTGGAGTGCTGCAATGTGCTATGGTATGCCGTGTTGTTGAATGATGTGTGGATTCGGTTTCGTGTGGATCGGAGTGGTGTAGTGTCATGTATCATTGTGTGGTGTGTACAATAGTTGGTTACTTGTAAGTTATCTCTACGGATTTTCTATAGAATTTACAGCCAGCACGATGTTTCATATACGAATACGTCTATGTAAACAATGCGATCGAAGATATGAAAATAGGTAAGGGGTGTATATGCAGATTTCGGGATTTATTGCTGTTTTTTCAGTACCACACCTAATCCATTAACTATCCATAAATACATTGCTTAAATTGTCACTAAGGTTAGCGGTATAACACTATTGGTAGATCAATTTTACTTATTAAATCATTCCTGGCAAATGGTGTGTAGATATTAAGCGTTGGTAGGGTTTAAATACGAATACGTGCTATGGTATACCGTGTTGTTGAATGGTCTGTGGATCCGGTTCTGTGTGGATTGGAGTGGCGCAGTTTCATGCGTCATTGTGTAGTTTGTACAATAGTTTTTTGCGATCAAAGACAGAATAATAGATAATGGGTGTATATACGTATTTCAAGTGTTATTACTACTTCTTCAACACCATATCCAACCCGGTAACCATCAAATAACACATTGTTTAACCCTTCGTGGGCTGGCAGGGTTGGAATTACACAAAAGGCAATTGGAGCCCCAGAGACCCCTCTTTTTTGCGCATTTTCGCAAAATCCATAAAGTAATATTTGTTTAATCTTGTATATATGTGTGAGTGCACGATACAGAACAAGAAATTTAGCACTTTAAAGGTATATATTTGTAATTATTAGTGTTTAATGGAGGGGAATCAAAATATAATTTATTGACTGAAGAAAACTTTTATTGAAAGAACTCAACATTTTTATTGTTTTATAAACTATACATATAGCACTAAATATAAAATAAAACAAAATTATTTAATATATCGATTCATTCCAGAACAAATACGTAGAAAATTGACTAATAGTTCATCAGAATGTCTGAAAAAAGAACAGAAAAAATAGTTTAACAGAAGGCCAGATGGGTCCAGTTGGACCCTAATGGCCGTATTTTATGCTATAACATCCAAGTGACCGGAAATTTTTAACTCAAAATTTATATGTGCTTACATAAAGTATTGACAATAGTTTATTTCTCTCAGCGAAATCTTCTTCGCAAACACAGAAAATACTTGTCTGTTTGTCAGAGGAGAGGACTACAGCCTGATGGTTATAGAGTAATGCGCATGCGTACGGGCGTGTTTAAATCAGTATGAGAAATATGCATAACAATGCATAGTACTACGTTTTATATGCACACAGTTTCTATTGCCGAAGAGTTGCATTTAAATTCTTATAGCGTACAGTGTCTGATGTAGGTTTCATCCCAACACATTTTAAAAGGGTGAATTTAACCACTATGGTGTAAAGCAATCAGCAACGAAGGACAACAAAAGCTTTATGAAGTAAAAATTACTGCTTATTTTACGGTGAGTATTGAAACGTATCTTCGAAGTGATCCTCTCAAATATGCGACGGAATATTTCTTTGCAGCCTAATACATAACATCTAAACTAATTTACTATTCTATGATAATTCATCTTGAATTTTATCCCCTGAAGATTACCTTAATATCCATCTTACATCATCTGACATGATACATCTAAATAATACATTAGATAACCAACATAGTGTTATATTATATTATGAAAGAATAAGCAAAACGTACCTTATCCGTTCCTCTATATATCACTTGTTTAATGTTTACCACAAAACACCGATAAACAAAACGAAAATGTAAAATCTATTAGCAATTGTATTAACAACCAGCTCAGATATATTAGATATGGATATAAATACAGATTATTTTAATAATTACAATTCTAGTCTCCTTCTCTTTTATACAATATAATTCATTTCCCACTATAATTATATCTTTATGAAATAAAATATAGCGCGTATCATAACAATGTATTTGTATTTAAAGAAAAGAAAATCATTGAAATAAATCTCCATTCTATAACAGGTTCATCGTCTTAGTAAATCTCTTTCTATTGATTAGTGTTGTTGTTATCGTCGTCGTCACCATCTTCATCTGTTGAACGTTAATAATATATACGCAATATTCTGTTCCATCATTTCTCTGGAAATTACATATATATACATATATATATATATATATATATACATACATACATACACACACATTTATATATATATATATATATATATATATATATATATATATATGGCACTTTGGGCAAGTGTCTTCTACTATAGCTTTGTGAGTGAATTTGATAGACGGAAACTGAAAGAAGCCCACCGTATATATATATATATATATATATATATATATATATATATATATATATATATATATATATATATATATATATGCAAGCATAGAAGTAAAGTCAGGAAATTTGCTTCACAACCGAGTAATTTCAAGTTCGATCCAACTATGCGACAACATTGGCAGATGTCTACTGTTACCGCGGGCCGACAAATGTCTTATAAGTGAATTTGGTCTGTGGAAAGTTGTCGGGCGACTCAGCAAACGAGTTTCTTCTTTCAGAATAAGAACCTCAGAGCAAGTGTTGAGGCCTGCTTCCTTCGTCATCTTCTCTGGGTTGGTCATGTGAATCGGTTGCCAGGTAACCGGCTCGCAAAGGTCGTCCGCTTCAGCGTGATCGATCCTGGAAGTAAGCAGGCATTCAGACGGTATTCATCCTGACATATTTTAACAGGGAGGGGGGCGCTAAGCATAGAGGGGACAAACAAGGACAGACAAGGGGATTAAGTTGATTACATCGACCCCAGTGCGTAACTGGTACTTAATTTATCGAGCCCGGAAGGATGAAAGGCAAAGTCGACCTCGGCGGAATTGGAACTCAGTACGTAACGGTAGACGAAATACTGCTAAGTATTTCGCCCGGCGTGTTAACGATTCTGTCGGCTCAACGCCCTATTAATTGAAACAGATTAAAAGAAAATACGTAGTGTACCGTATATGAGTAAACAAAGAATCGCATATACTGTATGGGAAACGAAACTCGGGAGGCGAGTGTGTGGTGTTATTTTGCATTTATTATAAAATAAATATATGCAAATTATAAAAATGTTAAGAAAAATATACAGGACCGTTTTTACTTCGCGGATTTTCACCTATCGCGGGAGGTTTGGGAATGTAAGACCCGCGATAGTCGAGGAATTACTGTACACGTTATCATCCAGTGTTCATTTTCGTTTGTGACGAGTTACTCCCTGCCATTTTAGAACAGGCAGCAACACACATCAGCCTCACTTCATCCTGAAGATGTGACTACGAAGGTCGAGAAACCTTTTTGGTAGAGCTCGCACTTTTCTTCTGTTCTAAACAACCTGCGAAGGACACCATACAAAAATAATGAAGAATGAAAGGATAAGAGAAAGATAAAACAACATGTTTACAATACAACGTCCAAAAGGAAATCTGTTCATAACACAAGTTTAAATATATATATATATATATGTGTGTGTGTGTGTGTATGTGTGTGTGTGTGTGTGTGTAGATATATATGTGTATGTATGTATATGTATATGTATGTGTGTGTGATTATATGTATATATATATATATATATATATATATATATATATATATATATGTATATACACATATATATGTACACACGTTGACACATCTACACTGTTTCTCTTTCTCTCTTTCTCCCTCTCTCCCTCTCTCTCTCTCTCTCTCTCTCTATTTATCCATCTATCGCTCTCTCGCTCTCTCTCTCTCTCTCTCTCTCTCTTCTTTATCTTTCCTGTTTACGTTCTGTTCTATGCTATATTTAGATGTAATCAACAATTCCTTGATTAAAAAAAGCCTAATATGAAACAGCGAAAGCATAAAAACCTAATTAAAAATGATAATATTTTCTAAGGAAACCTTTACTGTGAGACATTTTCGAGTGGGAAGGCGATGGCTGAGTATCTCGACCTTTTGACTGTCACACGTACCTCAACGATGGAGCAAGTCCCGCTAGAAACAATAACCAAATCTCTCTCAGTGTCTATCTCGACCTCACTATGCCTGCAGAAACCTCTACGAGACACATAGTGCCAAACTAACAGCGGAGCTTCAAGCAGTCCAACTCCACTACACTAAAAAGATTTGAAATAGTGCAACGGGTGAACAGGGATAGGCTGAGAAAACTGCAAATTTAATGCCTGAAGCGAAGGCATGAGAGATATGCAATTATCTACATATGGAAAACTCTAGAAGGGCTAGTACCTAATTGAGTGTTATATAAATGCCAGAACTGGCCGCCGTTGTGTTGTACCAAAGGTATCTTTCACTCCAGCTAAATTCAGGACCAGGTACTGATATAGTCTAGGGTTCAAAGGCCCGCAGCTCTTCAATACCCCGCCACATAGATTTTTAAAATCTGCATAAGATGGAAATAGATGTCTTCAAAAAAAAAAACATCCTCCTCTCCATAAAACCGGATGAACCAACAGCCCGACATGAGATGCAGGCGAGGGCTGCGGAATCAAACTCCCTTATACACCAAATGGGCCAACAGCTGGGACAAAGGCACATACAGAAGTGTTGATGTGAAACATCCCAGACTGAGGAAATCAGAACGATCGCGGTGGTGCTCCAGCATGACCACAGCCGCATGGCTGAAATGAATAAAAGAGTTATATATATTAGTTATAGAATAAAAACGCTGGGTTAACGATTTGAAACCTCGAAGATTGGTTCTGATACTGCAGCCTGTTTGATTATTCTAAAATAGCACTTTTTATTTTTTAATCTTTCCATTATTTGCATGGGCTTGTCTAAGGCTAGTCCATATTGATTATATATATATTTCCTCTTTTATAAGAATTATATTTCCTTTTACATGTTTTACTTCTTGATACCTGCTGGGTGCCTGTTATTCACTCTTGTATATTCATAACTGGTGCGGACTTACCTATTAGTGTCTACTGTTTTTGAGTTGTAAAATATGCCCGAGGGAGATGAAGAACTTTGTGCTTTAACTCTAAATGTTGTTAAATCATTTCTGTCCTTGATTTTTAACCGATGGACTACTTTATGGTACATCATTTCTTTATTTTATTTTACTTTATTTTATATCGACCTATATTGTATTATATATTTGAAATTCTTATTCCTTTTATTCGTATTAATTTTAACTTCTATGAAATGATATTTACGTGTATTGTATTATACCTTTAACTCAAATTTTTTCATTTGTATGTTATCGATTGAAACAAAATATTCGTGTATAAAATTTTATACTATATGTTCTATTTCTTGCATCTTACTTCTTAAATATTTCTTATTATTTTTATTTATTATTTCTTCTTGTTACATCTTCTTATTCCTTATGTTTGACGGATTATGTTGTATATCTTGTTTATGTTCATTGAGGGGGTGTGATATATTGAGCCGTTAACCCAGCGTTTTTATTCTATAACTAATATTTTACTCTTGTCTCAATTATTCTGAGTACTTTTCCTTGCAGCCCTGTATAAAATCTATCGGTTTCCTAATAAGAAACCATTAATATTACATATATATATATATATATATAAGGTTGAGGAGGGTATTGGATTTAACCAAACCCCGGTTATTGCACGAATTTCTACACGGATATTTACCACTGGAATGAAACTACACTTCAAGTACTGTTCTCTCTTTTTTCAGCACATCGCACTCTTTACCACTTCATACTAAAAATATCCGCATATGGATATAATAGATTACTTTATTTTTTCTGTCTCCGATGAAGGGAAGTACTGGATCTTCCCAGAAACAGCTGTAAGACTCTATCCATAAAATTCTTCAACCTTACCTTTGCTCTCTTTATCTTTTTGTTTTTATATATTTACATATATATATATATAAACATAAAAATACAAATAGATATGTATATATATGTGTGAGTCTATATACACTCCATCTCACGTTGCTCTGCGATCATTTCGACATCTGACGCGTGGTAGACTTGTGCACCGATTTGATGGAAAGAGAGAGAGGGGGGAAGAGTGCTAATGTGCTGCACGAACATTTGATCCCTATGAAAACCAATCATTTGTGCTGGCCATTCGATCAAAGCTGAACGCTCATACGTCGTGTTCGATGAAAGAGTTTACTATGTACGTAGTCTGATCAATAAGTATCCGGACTGTTGCTATAGTAACGAAACTAAAGAACTATTTTGTGCACTTGTCTTCGGCTCATACACTCCTCTCTATTCATTTTCTATAACTTTGTGTAAGCTTCTGAGCAGTTATCGCCATGATAACTTTCTCTGTCTTGGTCAATGCGATGATCGGACGCTACACACCTACCTTCCAAGCACTGCTATAAACAGTGGAAGTGAGATAGAACGCTAAAACTTAGTACGCATGCACAATAAAGTTCAAGGTCAATCTGTGCCAAGCGGCTCCACTCTCTATGCTTTAGCTTCGTTACTATGGGAACAGTGCGGATACATATTGATCATATATATATATATATATATCGCAAACGTTGCTATATCGAATGAGATAGCGTAGCAGCATAGTAGACTAGTATACACCAATGAAACACGTGTAAAAACCGTAGTAGTAATAAAATAATGTTAACAGATATCCAGTATTATTTTCTCACAAACACACGCACGCACGCACGCGCGCGCGCATATATACATACATATATATACATACATATGTACATACATATAGACTATCGTATATAGATACATACTTTCCACATGAGTGTGGGGGCTGTAAGAGTGTTAGTAATTTTAAATGAGACAATATCGTTATTTTTTAACGATTCTCGTGACAATCTCTCATCATTTCCTCGGTAATTTAATATATTTAGCGAGCTGCAAATTAGGATCCATACTTTGTGTTAATGGACATGATGTAAATAGTGGCTGATTGGATGATTAACAGTGTGTTGAGGTGGAGTGACTGCATATGTATATAGTCTGGTAGAGAGAGAGATAGATAGAGGAATGGGAAGTTTGTATTACTGCAAGCGTGACTGAATTTAGAAATTTGCTTTGCAGTTATGTGGTTTCAGATTCAATTCCACGAGGCAGCACTTGTGTAAGACTCGGACGGACCGATGCCTTTTGTAGGAATCTTGTTGATTGAAACTATACGGAAGCCCGTCGTATGAATATATGTGAGTGCGTGCGTGCGTGTGTGTGAGTGTGTCCGCGCGTGTGTCTTTGTGTTTGACTGTCTTCCACCTACTTCAAAGTTGGTAGGGTAAGTGAGGGAGACCGGGCCTTGCTATTTTGAACGTAGAACAGCTTGAATATTTGGACCTGATTTGGAAGCGGTTTGATCGCTAAACGGTTAAAGTGGCGATGAAGGAGTTGGGATGTGCACAGACTTACCCATTCGGGGGCGGCGTTCGATCATTGATCGCTCTTGGATCACACAGACTTATCGGCTATAATCGGGATGAAAATAACCTGAGACAGCAAATATCTGTCAAGATGAGCGACCGCCTTTTGACATGAAGAAGCTCTCCTTAATTCATTATTACTCCAGAAAACGTGTGTGTGTGTGTGTGTGTGTGTCCGCGTGTGTACTAGCCCGCACATGTGTGTGTGTGTGTGCCTATGTATATGTGTGTGTGTGCGTGTGTCTGTGAGTGTTTGTATACGTGTTAATGCATGAATGTGTTTGTGTGTGTATCTAGGTGAATGTGTATATGTAGGCGCGTGTGTGTGTTTGTGTCATTCTGTTCTTGTGATGCGCTTATTTATGTATCTCCGTTTGCGTGTATGCGTGTTTATATGTGTGTGTATAGGCGTGCGTCTGTATATTTAGCTAGCAATACAAATAAGCACATTTGGATTCACACACACACACACACACACACACACATGGAATACAATATATAAGTATGTAAATATCTACGTGTGCAGGCGTGTCTGTGTTCGTGTTTGTGCGTTTGTGTATGTGTGTGTTTGTAAACGTGTCTTTGTGCGTGCATGTGCGTGTGTAGAGGTGAGCTCAAATATTTGCTCGTGACACCGCTTCGTTTTCAGGTATAATTGTGATACGCGTGTCAGCGTATACGTGTTTCTGTCAGCCTATATGCAACACGTCTCCGTCTGTGTGTGCCTGTGTGTGATTGTTCACGTGATTATCTGTACGTACGTCGCTTTGTCATGTGTGGGCATGCTCTTTGTGTGTGTGTGTGTGTGTGTGTGTGTGTGCGCTTATCATTAAACACTTGTTTGAGTCACCGACGTTTCGCGTGTCATTAGCCCATTCGCAGCTATAATTATAATGTAACTAACCATTATAATACCACTCTTAGACATTTCCAGAACGTTTTCATTTAGTTTTGTTTTCTGTCATGTCTACTGATTTACTGTTTTAGACAAATGATGGTCCAACGTGTGTGTGTGTGTGTGTCTCTCTGTGTGTGTCTCTGTGTGTTTGTGTGTGTGAAAATGACTAACTATGCACATGCGAATGTGTAAAAACACGTTTGTGCGTGAGATGTTTCTGAGTAATTTTCGCGTGTGTGAAAGATTTATGAATGTACCTGTGTGTGTATATATATGTGTGTGTGTGTGTATGAACGTGTATGTGGAAATACATGCTTGTGAGTATATGCGCGGCGCGTGTGTATGTGTGTGTGTGTGTGTGAAGTACTTGTTGGTATATGTGTACGTTAATGTGTCTGTATGTATATGAGGCGTTTGTGGATGTGTGTACGTATATGTATGTGTGTCTGTGTGTGGTGTGTACGGTATATATGTGGAGAAAGAACAGAATTGTGTGTGTGTGTGTGTGTATGTGCATTAGCATGCGTGTGTCGGTGTGTGTGTCGGTGTGTGTCAATGTGTTTGTCAGTGTACATGTGTATGTGTGTGTGTGTGTGTGTGTGTGTGTGTGTTTTAGTGTGACGTGTCTGTGGGTGTGTGTATGTGTATGTGCACGTGTGTGTAATTGTGTGTGTACGTGAATGTACATTTGTGTATGTGTATGTGTGCATGCGTGAATCCGTGTTATTCATGTGTGAGATGTTCGTGGATGCTGTGTCCGAAAGTGCAAGATGTCCCTGCCTGGACTAAATTTGACGATGCTTATTTTTGTGTCTCCTGTCAGGAACAGCTTGATGTAATGGTGAGCAGCCAACGGCGTTGGAGAGCATAAAGAATAAAAGTGTAGTTGCGAAAATGTTAGCTGATATGGAGTTCTGGAAATCATTTACCTTTTTTTTTTTTAACTTTTTTACGTTTGTCATTTGACTGCGGTCATGCTGGAGCACCACCTTTAGTCGAGCAAATCGACCCCAGGACTTATTCTTTGTAAGCCTAGTACTCATTCTATCGGTCTCTTTCGCCGAACTGCTAAGTTACGGGGATGTAAACACGCCACCATCGGTTGTCAAGCGATGTTGGGGGGGGGGGGGACAAACACAAACATATACATATATATACATATATATATATATATATATATATATATATATATACATATATACGACGGGCTTCTTTCAGTTTCCGCCTGCCAAATCTACTCACAAGGCTTTGGTCGGCCCGGGGCTATAGTAGAAGACATTTGCCCAAGGTGCTACGCAATGGGAATGAACCCGGAACCATGTGGTTGGTAAGCAAGCTATTTACCACACAGCCACTCCTGCGCCTACAAAAAAAAAAAAAGAAAAAAAACAGTTACTTGTATCGTGATGTTTCAGGCTGGGTATCAAAATGCCGACATCATTACCGCTGCTCAATGCCCTCCGAACCCTGAAGGATGTAAGACACGAGATGGACAGCTACAACGGAGACTACGAAACCGTGAGCAGAGGGAAGGGTCACAGCGGGTAATCTAACGCCTTCGTTATTTTACACACACACACACACACACACACACACACACACACACACACACACACACACACACACACACACACACACACACACACACACACACACACACACACACACACACACACACACACACACACACACATATATATTACGTGCATATATTTACAAATATACATGTATATTTATTTATATATATATTATGTATGTATAGATATATGTATAAATAGGTAGATAGATAGATATATAGAGAGATAGAGAGTTAGATATTGTGTATATATATATATATATATATATATATATATATATAATGTTGTATCAATATCTATCTATCTCTCTCTCTATATATGTAAAATCTATATATGTAAAATCTGTATTATGAAACGTAAATGAATAATATATTTAAACACGGGTCTCCATTTCATATTTACAACTTTCCAGTCATTCTGCATTTTCCCAAAGGAATCCGAAATCAGAAACGTTTCCAGTTCCAATCATTCTCTGATAAAGAACTACGACTGATTCAAAGAATTGTCTACGCTCTCTCCAAGACGCCAACATATTTAAGGCTGCATTAATCTATTGAAATATTACATCGAGATTATTGTTACTTGAAGCAGTCGACAGCTCTTATTTGTAATGTTGCATTTATGCTGGCTGATTGGTGGATCTCCGTCGTTCAACGACGAGGATTCGTTGTTTGATCTTAAATGAATAACATGCTCATTGAATCAAAGTGGCTGTATACCTTCAACCACAGGCACGTATGCCTTCAACGTATGTCTCATGCAGAATCGGTGAGACATAATGTGTAACGCGGCTGCAGGTTCAATCCACCCGACGGAATTCTGTATAGTTTCCGTCGACCCAGTTTTCTTCAAAAGGATTGGATCTATTTGAGAGAAAAGAGGACATTTGCCCAAGATGCCATGCAAGAGATCGAACCTGGCACCTCATAATTGCGAAATTAATTTTTCGACTATTCGGTCATACAGCTCCTAGGTGAAAGCGCGCGGCCCATGGATGAGGGTGTTGCACTCACGATCGCAAGATCGTGCTTTCGAATCCCGGACCGGGCGATGCGTTGTGTTCTTAAACAAAACACTATATTTCATGTCACTCCATCTGCCCATCTGTAAATTAGTAACCCTCCGAGGTGTTGGCATTTCGTTCACGACGAATGTCGCGATTTTGGTTACTAAAACGCCATGGGAACCGGGTAACCGGCCCTATGGTATTAATTTCGTCGACTCCGAAAGGATGAAAGGCAAAGTCGACCACGGCGGTAATTGAAGTCAGAACGCCGCTAAGCATTTTGCCCGGCATGATAACGATTCTGCCAGCTCGACACCTTCTTTTGCAAAAGTAATAACAATTATTATCTCTAATGTTTGCGCAAGGCCTGCAATTTTAAGGGGAGTGGTCAGTCGATTCGATTGACCCTAGTACTTAACCAAGACTTACTTTATCGAGCCTGGATTTGAACTTGCAACGTAAAGAGTAAATTCCGTACAGCTTTCTTTTTCCGATGCTCCATCGATCCTGCCAGCTCGCTGCCTTTATTCATTTCTCGATTCAATTAATTTCATTCCTTAAAACGACTAGACTCGTATGGTTTCTAATTAAGGCACAAAGCCAGCAATTTTGAAGGCGGAGAATTAATAAATACCATCGAGTGTAGTACATGACTGGTATTTTATTTTATCGACATCTGTAAAGTAAAAGACAGTTAACTTTGGCGGGATTTGAACTCGAAAATGCAGAGCTCACAAAGGATTCGATCCGACTTTCTAACTAACATCTCTTCCAAGTAACATATATATATATATATTCTTTTTTTTTTTTTTTTGAGAGATAGAGAGAAGGAGGTTTGTAGATGTCAGCGACTCTAGCGCTCAACAGATACTTTTTTTATCGATCGCGAAGGGATGAAACGCAAAGTTAACATCAGCTGCATTTGAACTCAGAACGTAAAGACGGACGAAATGCCGCTAAGCATTTTGTCCGGCATGCTAACAGTTCCACCAAGTCGCCACCTTCATAATGATAATAATCTTTTCTGCTTTAGGCATAGCACCTGGAATTTGCGGGGAGGGGCCAGTCGATTAGACCGACCTCAGTACGCAACTGGTATTTTATTTACCGACCCCGAAAGGATGAAAAGCAAAATCGGCCTCAGCGGAATTTGAACCCAGAACGTAAAGACGGACGAAATACCAATAAGCATTCCGCCCTGCGCGCTAACGATTCTACCAGTTCGCCGCCTATAATAATAATAATAATAATAATAATAATAATAATAATAATAATAATAATAATAATAATGATGATGATGATGATGATGATGATGATGATGATGATGATGATGATGATGATGATGATGATGATGATGATGATGATGATGATGATGATGATGATGATGATGATGATGATGATGATGATGATGATGATGATGATGATGATGATGATGATGATGATGATGATGATGATGATGATGATGATGATGATGATGATGATGATGATGATGATGATGATGATGATGATGATGATGATGGTGGTGGTGGTGGTGGTGGTGGTGGTGGTGGTGGTGGTGGTGGTGGTGGTGGTGGTGGTGGTGGTGGTGGTGACAATAGTAGTAGTAGTAATGATGATAATGATAATAACGATTTCAAATTTTGCCACGGGGGCAGCGGATTAAGTCGATTACATCGACCCCAGTGCGTAACTGGTATTTATTTAACCGACCCCAAATGGATGGAAGCCAAAGCCAACCTCGGCGGAATTTGAACTCAGAACGTAGTGGCAGACGAAACAGAAGAAGAAGATGAAGAAGACTGATCGTGTGTTTACTGTCTTGCGACTTCAAATTTTTTTTTACTGCAGAATCAACCACATCAATCTTTTTCTTTGATGTTCGTTCAGTCTTGGGTTGTCTCTGCACAACTTTACAGACGTGAAGAAAAATATTTTTTAAAAAAACAAAGATAACGCATGTAATTACCATAAAGCAGTTTTTCTCATGAAAAGTAGGAACTGTGGATTGTGATAAAGGAAAAAGAAAAGGGCGGGAAAATTGCCAGGTTTGATAAACGAAAAAAATAAGATGTCTTCCAACTTTCATGACTTGTCCTACATAATGGTGAAAAACGAAATATGTAGAGACAATGTCCAAACTCTTATTTTGTCTTCTCATTAATAAATAATACGATGGTAACGAGGCGGCAGACTCGTTAGAACGTCGGAATAATATTTCGTTCGATCCTGTATGTTCAGAGTTCTAATTGCGCCAAGATCGACTATACCTTTTACCCTTTCGGTGTGGATTAAAATAAGTACCAGATGAGTACTGGGTCGATGTAATCGAATTAAACACACCCCACCCTCAAAAACTGCTGGCCTTAATGGTATACCTAATATCATTTAAAAAAAAAAAGAGCAAATAGTGTTGTCACAACAGAATGCATTTGAACATAGATCTGTTGGATCATATTTGGGATTAGACTATAACAACAGTAACAGTAGTAGTAGTAGTTGCAGCAGCCGCAGCAGCAACCAGTCAGTTTGTAATTGCAGCAGACTAAATAATTAATTGTTTCACATCCTGCTCACACTACGTCGGATCTTCCATTAGTTTGCTTCAACGATTAGTGGTGGCGGTAGTAGCAGTAGCTTTGGTGGTGGTGGTGGTGGTGGTGGTGGTGGCGGCGGTGACAGTGGCTGTGGCGGTAGCAGTGGTGGGTGTGGTGGTAGTGGTAATGCTGCTGATGGATGTGATGATGGCGGTGGCGATAGTGGAGATGCTAGTGGTTGATGGTGGTGGCGGATTCCAGTGTTTGTTGTTGTTGTCGTTGCAGATAGTGGTGGTGGTGGTGGTGGTGAAGTAATACAGATTTGATGGACAGAAGATCGTGGTGATGTCGTGGTTAGATGATAATACAGAGCTTGATGATCGTGATGATGATGATGGTGGTGGTGGTGGTGGTGGTGGTGGCCCTGCTGCTGCTGCTGGTCAAGTTATAATGTGGTCAACGCGTTGAAGAAGCTCTTACATTTGTATATATCATAATCCACTTACTAACGCCTTATAAACACGATCCGGTAGTTATGGCCGTATAATTTATCGCTGAACCAGTTTACCGGAAAAGCTGCCGTATAGACGATGTCCGGTTTTTAGGCTTACCAACTGACTGACCGGAACTATATAATTTGAGGTAGTTAGTGTTGTAGGAGGTGAGAGTCGAGTCTGTTTAAAAGTTCATCTGGCGATTGTAGAGATTCTAGAATCGGATTATCAGAGTGTTATAAGATATTTGGCCATGTTTCCGAGTTCAAATCCCGTTGATGTCTACTTTGTTTTTCATCCTTTCAGGGTCAATAAATTAAAGTACCAGTCATAGTACTGGGTCAATGTTTCCACTAAGCCCCTCCCCTCGAAATGGTTGTCGCAATGTCAAAATCAGAAACAGAAAAAGACGACGAACAAACAAAATTATTAAGAATGTCGGAAGAAACGTTCCGCAGTATTTCTTCCAACCTTTTACTTTCTGAGTTCGAACCTCACTGGGGTCAATATTGACTTTCCTCCCGCCGAATAAGGTACCGGTTTTGTATTTGGGTCGATGGTATCGATTTATTTCCCCTTCCCCTCAAAATTACTCGCTTTTCGCCATAAACACGGGAACGAAATTTACATAGTTTGGAAAAAGATTGTAAAATTTTAGGAACTGCTCTTGCACCTACGACATTCCCTGTCGCTGGGCCAACGTATTTTACCTAAATTTGAAACCAGTGCATACAAACATAAATTTGCTTTAAATTTTATATCCCTTCAAGGGCGGTGAGATGGCAGAATCGTTAGCATGCCGGCTGAAATGCTTAGCAACATACCTTACGTCTTTGTGTTCTGAGATCGAATTCCACCGACGTTAACTTTGCCTTTCGAAATCAATAAATTATCAGTAGAACGCTGAGGTCGATGTAATCGACTTAACTCCTCCCTCGGAATTACTGGCCTAGTGTTAAAATATGAAACCAATATACGCAAAATTTTATGTTCCATCTTTCATTTTATTTAAAAGCGATTACGTTAGATCGTTTTAGTTGCGGTTATAGATTTCGT
>NC_142947.1:43315071-43332571 GCF_046866305.1 Octopus bimaculoides | reverse complement strand
TTGAATTTTAGAGAGTATAAGCATATGTGTGTGTGTGTGTGTGTGTGTGTGTGTGTGTGTGTGTGTCCTCAATTAAAGAAAGCATTTTACAAACAAGAACACTTGACTACAATTTCATTACAAAGTGGTGAGGAAGATGGTGATGGTAGTGGTGGGGGGGAGTAATAGAGGGTAGTCTTGAAACAGACAGGGTGGAGGTGTGTAGAACTGGGGTGGATTTTAAGGCAGAGAATGTGACAAAAGGGTGGATGTCAGGCAGAAGAGGGATAATAAGTAGGATCTTCACACCCCACCCCACCCGCTCTCCGAACTTGTGGGAATTGTGAGTAGGTTTGCCTCTGGTATGACCTGAGATGCTGCCCCCACCCTAGAAAGGGTATTTGCTGAGTGGGGGTAAGGGCATTATATGTGAGGGTAGGAGGGTGTAATGGTTAATAAAGAGAGATGGGAGAAACAAATGTTAGAAGTGGCTGGGTGACAATGAGTGTAAGGGGGAAGGTAGCGAGAGGGGGGAGAGGAGAGTGAGAGAGAGATGAAGAAAGAAAGAAACAGAGAGAGAGAGAAAAAACAAGGAGAGAGAAAACAGAGAGAGAGAAAACAGAGAGGGAAAAGAAAGACAGGGAAAGAAAGAAAGAAACAAAGAGAGAAATGAAACAAAGAGAAAGAAAGAAAGAAATGAAGATAAAGGAAGGAAGAAAGAGAGAAAAGAGACAAAGAGAAAAGGAAAAAGAAATAGAAAATAGAAGAGAAAGAAAGGGAGGGAGGGAGAAAGACAGAGAGAGAGAGAGATAAAGACAGAAGAGAGAAAATGAAAGAAGAAAAAGAACAGAAAATATGAGAGAGATTTAAGGACAGAAACAAGCTTAAAAACATCAACCCACCCACCCACCCATACCCGTCCACCAAATTAATATTCTTAAAAAACGCCCCCCCCCCCGCCGCCTCTTAACCGATTTTTATGAACCAAGGCAGCTGTTGAATTCTGCTACCAAAACTAAGAAAGTTAACAGGATTTAAGAATGCGGAGGCCTCTTTGTCCCCTCCCCATCACTGCCTCTCACCCACCCCCACCCATACACCCCCTCCTTGCTATCAAAACTAGAACAAAAACACAAGAACCAAGGTCACTGGGCTCCAAGACGGTAGAAATAGCAGCAAAATTCCATCAAATCACTGTCTTAAAATATACACATAGACATACATATATAGGCACAGGCGTGGCTGTGTGGTAAGTAGCTTGCTTCCCAACCACATGGTCCCGGGTTCAGTCCCACTGCATGGCACCTTGGGCAAGTGTCTTCTACTATAGCCTCAAGCCAACCAAAGCCTTGTGAGTGGATTTGGTAGACGGAAACTGAAAGAAGCCCATCGTATATATGTGTGTGTGTGTGTCCTCCTACCATCGCTTGACAACCGATGCTGGTGTGTTTAAGTCCCCCGTAACTTAGTGGTTTGGCAAAAGAGACTGATAGAATAAGTACTAGGCTTACAGAAAATAAGTCCTGAGGTCGATTTGTTCGACTAAAGGCGGTGCTGCAGCATGGTCGCAGTCAAATGACTGAAACAAATGATAGAATATATGTGTATATGTTGGTGCAGCGAAAACAGTACTGTAGGCACAGGCACCACACTGTCCATCTACCAAATTCACACACAAAGCTTTGATAGGCCTGGGGCTCTAGTACACGGCAGTTGAGCCAAAAGCTTTGATAGGCCTGGGGCTCTAGTACACGGCAGTTGAGCCAAAAGCTTTGATAGGCCTGGGGCTCTAGTACACGGCAGTTGAGCCAAAAGCTTTGATAGGCCTGGGGCTCTAGTACACGGCAGTTGAGCCAAAAGCTTTGATAGGCCTGGGGCTCTAGTACACGGCAGTTGAGCCAAAAGCTTTGATAGGCCTGGGGCTCTAGTACACGGCAGTTGAGCCAAAAGCTTTGATAGGCCTGGGGCTCTAGTACACGGCAGTTGAGCCAAAAGCTTTGATAGGCCTGGGGCTCTAGTACACGGCAGTTGAGCCAAAAGCTTTGATAGGCCTGGGGCTCTAGTACACGGCAGTTGAGCCAAAAGCTTTGATAGGCCTGGGGCTCTAGTACACGGCAGTTGAGCCAAAAGCTTTGATAGGCCTGGGGCTCTAGTACACGGCAGTTGAGCCAAAAGCTTTGATAGGCCTGGGGCTCTAGTACACGGCAGTTGAGCCAAAAGCTTTGATAGGCCTGGGGCTCTAGTACACGGCAGTTGAGCCAAAAGCTTTGATAGGCCTGGGGCTCTAGTACACGGCAGTTGAGCCAAAAGCTTTGATAGGCCTGGGGCTCTAGTACACGGCAGTTGAGCCAAAAGCTTTGATAGGCCTGGGGCTCTAGTACACGGCAGTTGAGCCAAAAGCTTTGATAGGCCTGGGGCTCTAGTACACGGCAGTTGAGCCAAAAGCTTTGATAGGCCTGGGGCTCTAGTACACGGCAGTTGAGCCAAAAGCTTTGATAGGCCTGGGGCTCTAGTACACGGCAGTTGAGCCAAAAGCTTTGATAGGCCTGGGGCTCTAGTACACGGCAGTTGAGCCAAAAGCTTTGATAGGCCTGGGGCTCTAGTACACGGCAGTTGAGCCAAAAGCTTTGATAGGCCTGGGGCTCTAGTACACGGCAGTTGAGCCAAAAGCTTTGATAGGCCTGGGGCTCTAGTACACGGCAGTTGAGCCAAAAGCTTTGATAGGCCTGGGGCTCTAGTACACGGCAGTTGAGCCAAAAGCTTTGATAGGCCTGGGGCTCTAGTACACGGCAGTTGAGCCAAAAGCTTTGATAGGCCTGGGGCTCTAGTACACGGCAGTTGAGCCAAAAGCTTTGATAGGCCTGGGGCTCTAGTACACGGCAGTTGAGCCAAAAGCTTTGATAGGCCTGGGGCTCTAGTACACGGCAGTTGAGCCAAAAGCTTTGATAGGCCTGGGGCTCTAGTACACGGCAGTTGAGCCAAAAGCTTTGATAGGCCTGGGGCTCTAGTACACGGCAGTTGAGCCAAAAGCTTTGATAGGCCTGGGGCTCTAGTACACGGCAGTTGAGCCAAAAGCTTTGATAGGCCTGGGGCTCTAGTACACGGCAGTTGAGCCAAAAGCTTTGATAGGCCTGGGGCTCTAGTACACGGCAGTTGAGCCAAAAGCTTTGATAGGCCTGGGGCTCTAGTACACGGCAGTTGAGCCAAAAGCTTTGATAGGCCTGGGGCTCTAGTACACGGCAGTTGAGCCAAAAGCTTTGATAGGCCTGGGGCTCTAGTACACGGCAGTTGAGCCAAAAGCTTTGATAGGCCTGGGGCTCTAGTACACGGCAGTTGAGCCAAAAGCTTTGATAGGCCTGGGGCTCTAGTACACGGCAGTTGAGCCAAAAGCTTTGATAGGCCTGGGGCTCTAGTACACGGCAGTTGAGCCAAAAGCTTTGATAGGCCTGGGGCTCTAGTACACGGCAGTTGAGCCAAAAGCTTTGATAGGCCTGGGGCTCTAGTACACGGCAGTTGAGCCAAAAGCTTTGATAGGCCTGGGGCTCTAGTACACGGCAGTTGAGCCAAAAGCTTTGATAGGCCTGGGGCTCTAGTACACGGCAGTTGAGCCAAAAGCTTTGATAGGCCTGGGGCTCTAGTACACGGCAGTTGAGCCAAAAGCTTTGATAGGCCTGGGGCTCTAGTACACGGCAGTTGAGCCAAAAGCTTTGATAGGCCTGGGGCTCTAGTACACGGCAGTTGAGCCAAAAGCTTTGATAGGCCTGGGGCTCTAGTACACGGCAGTTGAGCCAAAAGCTTTGATAGGCCTGGGGCTCTAGTACACGGCAGTTGAGCCAAAAGCTTTGATAGGCCTGGGGCTCTAGTACACGGCAGTTGAGCCAAAAGCTTTGATAGGCCTGGGGCTCTAGTACACGGCAGTTGAGCCAAAAGCTTTGATAGGCCTGGGGCTCTAGTACACGGCAGTTGAGCCAAAAGCTTTGATAGGCCTGGGGCTCTAGTACACGGCAGTTGAGCCAAAAGCTTTGATAGGCCTGGGGCTCTAGTACACGGCAGTTGAGCCAAAAGCTTTGATAGGCCTGGGGCTCTAGTACACGGCAGTTGAGCCAAAAGCTTTGATAGGCCTGGGGCTCTAGTACACGGCAGTTGAGCCAAAAGCTTTGATAGGCCTGGGGCTCTAGTACACGGCAGTTGAGCCAAAAGCTTTGATAGGCCTGGGGCTCTAGTACACGGCAGTTGAGCCAAAAGCTTTGATAGGCCTGGGGCTCTAGTACACGGCAGTTGAGCCAAAAGCTTTGATAGGCCTGGGGCTCTAGTACACGGCAGTTGAGCCAAAAGCTTTGATAGGCCTGGGGCTCTAGTACACGGCAGTTGAGCCAAAAGCTTTGATAGGCCTGGGGCTCTAGTACACGGCAGTTGAGCCAAAAGCTTTGATAGGCCTGGGGCTCTAGTACACGGCAGTTGAGCCAAAAGCTTTGATAGGCCTGGGGCTCTAGTACACGGCAGTTGAGCCAAAAGCTTTGATAGGCCTGGGGCTCTAGTACACGGCAGTTGAGCCAAAAGCTTTGATAGGCCTGGGGCTCTAGTACACGGCAGTTGAGCCAAAAGCTTTGATAGGCCTGGGGCTCTAGTACACGGCAGTTGAGCCAAAAGCTTTGATAGGCCTGGGGCTCTAGTACACGGCAGTTGAGCCAAAAGCTTTGATAGGCCTGGGGCTCTAGTACACGGCAGTTGAGCCAAAAGCTTTGATAGGCCTGGGGCTCTAGTACACGGCAGTTGAGCCAAAAGCTTTGATAGGCCTGGGGCTCTAGTACACGGCAGTTGAGCCAAAAGCTTTGATAGGCCTGGGGCTCTAGTACACGGCAGTTGAGCCAAAAGCTTTGATAGGCCTGGGGCTCTAGTACACGGCAGTTGAGCCAAAAGCTTTGATAGGCCTGGGGCTCTAGTACACGGCAGTTGAGCCAAAAGCTTTGATAGGCCTGGGGCTCTAGTACACGGCAGTTGAGCCAAAAGCTTTGATAGGCCTGGGGCTCTAGTACACGGCAGTTGAGCCAAAAGCTTTGATAGGCCTGGGGCTCTAGTACACGGCAGTTGAGCCAAAAGCTTTGATAGGCCTGGGGCTCTAGTACACGGCAGTTGAGCCAAAAGCTTTGATAGGCCTGGGGCTCTAGTACACGGCAGTTGAGCCAAAAGCTTTGATAGGCCTGGGGCTCTAGTACACGGCAGTTGAGCCAAAAGCTTTGATAGGCCTGGGGCTCTAGTACACGGCAGTTGAGCCAAAAGCTTTGATAGGCCTGGGGCTCTAGTACACGGCAGTTGAGCCAAAAGCTTTGATAGGCCTGGGGCTCTAGTACACGGCAGTTGAGCCAAAAGCTTTGATAGGCCTGGGGCTCTAGTACACGGCAGTTGAGCCAAAAGCTTTGATAGGCCTGGGGCTCTAGTACACGGCAGTTGAGCCAAAAGCTTTGATAGGCCTGGGGCTCTAGTACACGGCAGTTGAGCCAAAAGCTTTGATAGGCCTGGGGCTCTAGTACACGGCAGTTGAGCCAAAAGCTTTGATAGGCCTGGGGCTCTAGTACACGGCAGTTGAGCCAAAAGCTTTGATAGGCCTGGGGCTCTAGTACACGGCAGTTGAGCCAAAAGCTTTGATAGGCCTGGGGCTCTAGTACACGGCAGTTGAGCCAAAAGCTTTGATAGGCCTGGGGCTCTAGTACACGGCAGTTGAGCCAAAAGCTTTGATAGGCCTGGGGCTCTAGTACACGGCAGTTGAGCCAAAAGCTTTGATAGGCCTGGGGCTCTAGTACACGGCAGTTGAGCCAAAAGCTTTGATAGGCCTGGGGCTCTAGTACACGGCAGTTGAGCCAAAAGCTTTGATAGGCCTGGGGCTCTAGTACACGGCAGTTGAGCCAAAAGCTTTGATAGGCCTGGGGCTCTAGTACACGGCAGTTGAGCCAAAAGCTTTGATAGGCCTGGGGCTCTAGTACACGGCAGTTGAGCCAAAAGCTTTGATAGGCCTGGGGCTCTAGTACACGGCAGTTGAGCCAAAAGCTTTGATAGGCCTGGGGCTCTAGTACACGGCAGTTGAGCCAAAAGCTTTGATAGGCCTGGGGCTCTAGTACACGGCAGTTGAGCCAAAAGCTTTGATAGGCCTGGGGCTCTAGTACACGGCAGTTGAGCCAAAAGCTTTGATAGGCCTGGGGCTCTAGTACACGGCAGTTGAGCCAAAAGCTTTGATAGGCCTGGGGCTCTAGTACACGGCAGTTGAGCCAAAAGCTTTGATAGGCCTGGGGCTCTAGTACACGGCAGTTGAGCCAAAAGCTTTGATAGGCCTGGGGCTCTAGTACACGGCAGTTGAGCCAAAAGCTTTGATAGGCCTGGGGCTCTAGTACACGGCAGTTGAGCCAAAAGCTTTGATAGGCCTGGGGCTCTAGTACACGGCAGTTGAGCCAAAAGCTTTGATAGGCCTGGGGCTCTAGTACACGGCAGTTGAGCCAAAAGCTTTGATAGGCCTGGGGCTCTAGTACACGGCAGTTGAGCCAAAAGCTTTGATAGGCCTGGGGCTCTAGTACACGGCAGTTGAGCCAAAAGCTTTGATAGGCCTGGGGCTCTAGTACACGGCAGTTGAGCCAAAAGCTTTGATAGGCCTGGGGCTCTAGTACACGGCAGTTGAGCCAAAAGCTTTGATAGGCCTGGGGCTCTAGTACACGGCAGTTGAGCCAAAAGCTTTGATAGGCCTGGGGCTCTAGTACACGGCAGTTGAGCCAAAAGCTTTGATAGGCCTGGGGCTCTAGTACACGGCAGTTGAGCCAAAAGCTTTGATAGGCCTGGGGCTCTAGTACACGGCAGTTGAGCCAAAAGCTTTGATAGGCCTGGGGCTCTAGTACACGGCAGTTGAGCCAAAAGCTTTGATAGGCCTGGGGCTCTAGTACACGGCAGTTGAGCCAAAAGCTTTGATAGGCCTGGGGCTCTAGTACACGGCAGTTGAGCCAAAAGCTTTGATAGGCCTGGGGCTCTAGTACACGGCAGTTGAGCCAAAAGCTTTGATAGGCCTGGGGCTCTAGTACACGGCAGTTGAGCCAAAAGCTTTGATAGGCCTGGGGCTCTAGTACACGGCAGTTGAGCCAAAAGCTTTGATAGGCCTGGGGCTCTAGTACACGGCAGTTGAGCCAAAAGCTTTGATAGGCCTGGGGCTCTAGTACACGGCAGTTGAGCCAAAAGCTTTGATAGGCCTGGGGCTCTAGTACACGGCAGTTGAGCCAAAAGCTTTGATAGGCCTGGGGCTCTAGTACACGGCAGTTGAGCCAAAAGCTTTGATAGGCCTGGGGCTCTAGTACACGGCAGTTGAGCCAAAAGCTTTGATAGGCCTGGGGCTCTAGTACACGGCAGTTGAGCCAAAAGCTTTGATAGGCCTGGGGCTCTAGTACACGGCAGTTGAGCCAAAAGCTTTGATAGGCCTGGGGCTCTAGTACACGGCAGTTGAGCCAAAAGCTTTGATAGGCCTGGGGCTCTAGTACACGGCAGTTGAGCCAAAAGCTTTGATAGGCCTGGGGCTCTAGTACACGGCAGTTGAGCCAAAAGCTTTGATAGGCCTGGGGCTCTAGTACACGGCAGTTGAGCCAAAAGCTTTGATAGGCCTGGGGCTCTAGTACACGGCAGTTGAGCCAAAAGCTTTGATAGGCCTGGGGCTCTAGTACACGGCAGTTGAGCCAAAAGCTTTGATAGGCCTGGGGCTCTAGTACACGGCAGTTGAGCCAAAAGCTTTGATAGGCCTGGGGCTCTAGTACACGGCAGTTGAGCCAAAAGCTTTGATAGGCCTGGGGCTCTAGTACACGGCAGTTGAGCCAAAAGCTTTGATAGGCCTGGGGCTCTAGTACACGGCAGTTGAGCCAAAAGCTTTGATAGGCCTGGGGCTCTAGTACACGGCAGTTGAGCCAAAAGCTTTGATAGGCCTGGGGCTCTAGTACACGGCAGTTGAGCCAAAAGCTTTGATAGGCCTGGGGCTCTAGTACACGGCAGTTGAGCCAAAAGCTTTGATAGGCCTGGGGCTCTAGTACACGGCAGTTGAGCCAAAAGCTTTGATAGGCCTGGGGCTCTAGTACACGGCAGTTGAGCCAAAAGCTTTGATAGGCCTGGGGCTCTAGTACACGGCAGTTGAGCCAAAAGCTTTGATAGGCCTGGGGCTCTAGTACACGGCAGTTGAGCCAAAAGCTTTGATAGGCCTGGGGCTCTAGTACACGGCAGTTGAGCCAAAAGCTTTGATAGGCCTGGGGCTCTAGTACACGGCAGTTGAGCCAAAAGCTTTGATAGGCCTGGGGCTCTAGTACACGGCAGTTGAGCCAAAAGCTTTGATAGGCCTGGGGCTCTAGTACACGGCAGTTGAGCCAAAAGCTTTGATAGGCCTGGGGCTCTAGTACACGGCAGTTGAGCCAAAAGCTTTGATAGGCCTGGGGCTCTAGTACACGGCAGTTGAGCCAAAAGCTTTGATAGGCCTGGGGCTCTAGTACACGGCAGTTGAGCCAAAAGCTTTGATAGGCCTGGGGCTCTAGTACACGGCAGTTGAGCCAAAAGCTTTGATAGGCCTGGGGCTCTAGTACACGGCAGTTGAGCCAAAAGCTTTGATAGGCCTGGGGCTCTAGTACACGGCAGTTGAGCCAAAAGCTTTGATAGGCCTGGGGCTCTAGTACACGGCAGTTGAGCCAAAAGCTTTGATAGGCCTGGGGCTCTAGTACACGGCAGTTGAGCCAAAAGCTTTGATAGGCCTGGGGCTCTAGTACACGGCAGTTGAGCCAAAAGCTTTGATAGGCCTGGGGCTCTAGTACACGGCAGTTGAGCCAAAAGCTTTGATAGGCCTGGGGCTCTAGTACACGGCAGTTGAGCCAAAAGCTTTGATAGGCCTGGGGCTCTAGTACACGGCAGTTGAGCCAAAAGCTTTGATAGGCCTGGGGCTCTAGTACACGGCAGTTGAGCCAAAAGCTTTGATAGGCCTGGGGCTCTAGTACACGGCAGTTGAGCCAAAAGCTTTGATAGGCCTGGGGCTCTAGTACACGGCAGTTGAGCCAAAAGCTTTGATAGGCCTGGGGCTCTAGTACACGGCAGTTGAGCCAAAAGCTTTGATAGGCCTGGGGCTCTAGTACACGGCAGTTGAGCCAAAAGCTTTGATAGGCCTGGGGCTCTAGTACACGGCAGTTGAGCCAAAAGCTTTGATAGGCCTGGGGCTCTAGTACACGGCAGTTGAGCCAAAAGCTTTGATAGGCCTGGGGCTCTAGTACACGGCAGTTGAGCCAAAAGCTTTGATAGGCCTGGGGCTCTAGTACACGGCAGTTGAGCCAAAAGCTTTGATAGGCCTGGGGCTCTAGTACACGGCAGTTGAGCCAAAAGCTTTGATAGGCCTGGGGCTCTAGTACACGGCAGTTGAGCCAAAAGCTTTGATAGGCCTGGGGCTCTAGTACACGGCAGTTGAGCCAAAAGCTTTGATAGGCCTGGGGCTCTAGTACACGGCAGTTGAGCCAAAAGCTTTGATAGGCCTGGGGCTCTAGTACACGGCAGTTGAGCCAAAAGCTTTGATAGGCCTGGGGCTCTAGTACACGGCAGTTGAGCCAAAAGCTTTGATAGGCCTGGGGCTCTAGTACACGGCAGTTGAGCCAAAAGCTTTGATAGGCCTGGGGCTCTAGTACACGGCAGTTGAGCCAAAAGCTTTGATAGGCCTGGGGCTCTAGTACACGGCAGTTGAGCCAAAAGCTTTGATAGGCCTGGGGCTCTAGTACACGGCAGTTGAGCCAAGATGCTGAGGGGTGGGGCTGCAGTAAGAATCACCTGGTTGCCTAGTGAGCTTCTTAACCACGGAGCCATGGTAACAAGAGTAGAACCCCAAGAAGTCTCATCTAACTCATGTCACTATGGGAAAAATGTAAGAAATGGTGATGATGACGGGACTTTGATATTCTGGAGAATTCTTGAGATCACAATTGCCACAAGGCATTTCTTTATTCTTCTCTCAAAAGAAAAATAATTTCATTAAATCAAGAATTTATCTTGTACGAGATTTGATGTACTTGCTGGTGGTACGTAAAAAGCACCCCTATTCACTTGGAGTGGTTGGTGTTAGGAAGGGCATCCAGCTGTAGAAACCCTGCCAAATCAGATTGGAGCTTTGTACAGCCTCCTGGATTTTACTTGCCTTTATTGTTTACATCCGGGTCATTACCACTCAGTTCTCTTAGCTCATTTTCATTTAAGTTCATTAGTTTGGGGTAGCTTTAACTGAGAAGGCACAACAATGTTGAAACAATGAGAGTCCCAAAGTTCCCGTCCTCTAACTAATCGAATGTATAATGAACACACATTGATCTTAAAGGAAAAGTTGTTCTCCAATGAGGAAATATACTAGCGATTAGCATATTTATGTTTGAACCTGCTGGAATGTATTATGAATAAATTTGTATGACATCATCCTGAGTCTTGCCTTTCCCAAAATAAATTATTTATTATCAGTTGGCAGATACCAGCATGCATGAGAAAAATAATTGGTTTGCTGATTTCTATAAACAAGAGCCACAAATTCTTGTTAGATTCATTTGTCCAGAATAGCTTTGACTGAAGAGATACAGCAGTGTTGAAACACCAAGTATCCCAAAGTCCCCTCACTCTAAGGAATCAAATGTGTTGGGAACACATACCTACCCAAAAGGAGTTGTTCCCCAATGGTGAGAAAGAACAACCATTGGCACATTTACTTTCAAATCTGCCAGAACATTTTAAGAATGAATATGTATGTCACCATTCTGATTCTTGCTTTTCATTGTGCACACAATCTATTACATGATATATATATATATATATATATATATATCATCATCATTTAACGTCCGTTTTCCATGCTGGCATGGGTTGGACGGTTTGACTGGGGACTAGCAAGCCAGGAAGCTGCACCAAGCTCCAATCTGATCAAGCAATGTTTTTACAGCTGGATAACCTTCCTAACGCCAACCACTCCAAGAGTGCAGTGGGTGTTTTTTACGTGCCACCGACATGGGAGCCAGTCAGGCGGCACTGGCACTGGCCACGTTCAGATTGTGCCTGTCATGTGCTACCGGCACAAAAGCCAGTCGGGGCTGGCATCAACCACATTCGGATGGTGCTTTTTACATGTCACCAGCACGGGGAGCCAGTCAGGTAGCACTGGCAACGACCCACACATGAATGGTGCTTATTGTGTGCCACCAGCATGAGAGCCAGTCAGGCAGCACTGGCATCGGCCACAACTACAATTTCCATTTTTGATTGTGATTTGATTTTTGATTTTACTCGACTCAATAGCTCTCTTCAAGCACGGAATGTCGCCCGACGATTCAAAGGTACTTTTTAAATGGGTTGGTTATGTGACACTGCTATAGGCTACAGCTGTGATCTCACTTTACTTGCCGGGTCTTCTCAATCACAGCATATCTCCAGAATATGCATTTATGTGAGAGTATGTATATCTATATATGACAATAATGTATGTTGGTCTATTAAACATGTATGAATGTGTGTGTGTACATATTTCTATGTATTTTGTATGCATTTATGATATGCATAAACTTGTTTGAATGTGAGTGTGTATAAGGAGGTGGGGTAGGAAGAGTAGAAGGATGGGAAGATAGTGTAACACAAAGATCAGTTATTAGGGCAATTACATAAGAAAATGACATTAAGAGGGATGGAGGTGGTGGTGCAAGTCATAAATTATGTTTGAGAAGGAGAGAGGAAGGGAGAAAAAAACACAGTGGTATGGTGAAAGAGGTAAAATAGAGCTTAAATAATAGACAGGCATGAAACAGTGGAGCCTGGTAGTCTTCTGGCTTGCCAGCTCCTGTCAAACCTTCCAACCCATGCCAGCATGGAAAAACAGATGTTCTTGATACTTATTCTATTACCACCTCCACCGCTACCATCATCATCACTATCACCACCACCGCTACCATCAATCTCTACTGCTGCAATCTCCACTGCTACCAACATCTAACCTGCTTTGCAACTTTTGCAACCAGGTAACTGATGTCTCTAAAGACCAACTCACAACAACAATGGCTTAATTTTTTCCTTCTGTTTTTTTGCTCTAAAACAGTGTTTCTTAACCGCGGTCCATATGACCTTTGGGGGTCCCTGTAAGATTTTGTTGTTAAAATTCATCTGCAATAAATTAATTACATTTCTATAATACACAAAATAGTTTAAGGATTTTCTTTTTATACAATTCATTGTCATCAACATTGTTTAACGTCTGCTTTCCATGCTGGCATGGGTTGGATGGTTTGACTGAGAACTGGCAAGCCAGGAGGCTGTACAAGGCTCCAATCTGATCTGGCAAGGTTTCTACAGCTGGATGCCCTTCCTAACGCCAACCACTCCAAGAGTATAGGGGGTGCTTTTTACATACCACAGCACAGGAGCCAGTCAAGTGGCACTGGCATTGGCTACACTCAAATGGTGCTTTTTACATGCCACAGGCATGGGTGCCAGTAACGTGGCACTAGCATCGGCTACGCTCGAATGGTGCTCTCTATGTGCCATTGGCACAGGTGCCAGTGAGGCAGCACTGACATTGGCCATGCTCGAATGGTGCTTTCTACATGTCACTGGCTGAACAATTTGTTTTAGTTGAATAAATTGACCCCAGGACTTACTTTTAGTTAAACCTGGTACTTTATTCTATCGGCCTCTTTTGGTGAACTTCTAAGTTACAGGGATATAAAAAGAGCAACACCAGTAGTCAAGCGGTGGTGGGGGACAAAAACAGACACAAACACACTCACATACAATGGGCGTCTTTCAGTTTCCGTCTACCAACTCCACTCACAAGGCTTTGATCATCCCGAGGCTATGGTAGAAGACACCTACTGAAGGTGCCATGCAGTTGGACTGAACCCGGAACCTTGTGGTTGGGAAGCAAGCTACTTAACACACAGCCAGTCCTGCGCCGTTGCCCATGCTGGCATGGGTTGAATGGTTTGACCAGGGCTGGCAAGCAGGAAGGCTGCACCAGACTCCTGTCTGATTTGGCATGGTTTCTACAGTTGGATGCCCTTCCTAATGCCAACCACTCTGAGAGTGTAACCGGTACTGTTACATGTCACTGGTACAGGTGCCATCGGTGTGACACCATATATATATATATATATATATATATATATGATTGACTGCTAACCAATAAAGTTTTTTTAATTCTCTCTCTGTTTATTTTCTTGTGTTCCTTTCCGATGAAGAGCGTAGGCTCGAAACGTAAAAGACTTTCTCACCTTCCTGAGCATTAAACTAATATACCTGTTTGTTGTTTACACACCTGTCTTTGTCTTTTGTTTTTTTGTAAATTCCAACTATATATATATATATGTATATATATATATATATATATATATATATATATATATATATATATATATATGTGTGTGTGTGTTTCATATTACTCCAGTCCATTCAGCTGGCAAAAATGAGTAGTACCGGTATTTCAAAGGGCCAGCCTTGTAACACTCTGTGTCATGCTGAATCTCCCTGAGAACTACATTAAGGGTACATGTGTCTGAGGAGTGCTCAGCCACTTGCACGTTAACTTCATGAGTAGAATGTGCCGTTGATTGGACTGACTGCAACACTCGTCCTTGGAACTGACAGAGAGCCAGGCCAAAGGCCAACAAATGCCAAGTTTTGACTTGTTCGTTAAGAAATCTGAAAATGGAATCGGTGTTTCCCTGTCCTAAACTGTGGTATCCTATCCTGAATTGTGCTCTGTCAAAGCTCTCTCGTTACATTCATTAGTCCAAGGTGCCTTCAGCTGGCAAAACAACCATGTCAACACACTGGAAGTCCAGAGTCCTCTGCAGCACTAATAAATCAAGTTATGAACACACATTCAATGCAGCTAAGAGTTCAAGGCAGTACCCCAGCATGGCCGCAGTCTAAAAAAAAAAAAAAAACTATAAGAAGCATTACAGCAGGGGCCATTACCAATCTTCATTCTTCCCAATTTTCTGTCAGCAGCATTTCAGATTTATTATCAATTCTGTTATCTCTTTAACATCTGTTGTCCCCATGCTGTGTCTCGTAGTAGGTCAACCCAATGAAAATCTCATATTCATAGAGTTTAGCATTTACTACCCTATGAAGGAGGTTTATATTTCATTATTATTACCATAATTATAGGCAGTGGAGAGATTTTCGTTTTTTATTGCTGTCAATTTAGTGCCAGAAATATTGCTCTCTTATCATAACCTGGACTTTTAATCGTATAAATGTATGTGCATGCAAGCAAGCATATATTTATGTGTGTGTGTGTGTGTGTGTGTAACATCATCGTTAGTAAATTACGATTTTTAAATCACATAACGTGAGATATTCAGCAACAGTACTTTGTAGTAAAGGTTGTTTGCCAACATAACATGGCAGTCCTGGTTTAGAACGAATGTTGCTGTAATTTAGCCCAAGGAGACATCGCCTCTAGCTGGCTATACAAAATGATCTGTGTCCTTATATTTTCGAAGAAGGGAATCTAGCACCCCAAATCAGCTCAAAACAATATCTGTGTATCGCGATTTCCTGATGAAGGGAAATAACCCGGAAATCGAGATACACAGATATTGTTTTGAGCTGAGTGGGGGTGCTAGGTTCCCTTGTTTGAAAATATAAGGACACAGATCATATCGTATAGCCAGCTGGAGATGATGTCTCCTGGGGCTAAATTACAGCAACATTCATCCTAAACCAGGACTGCCATGTTATGCAGGCAAACAATCTTTATCATCATCGTTGTCTGTTAATGGCCATCTTCCATGAGTTGGACGATTTGATTAAAGTTCCAGTGGATCTGAGAGGGAAGCATCATGATCCAGTATCTATCTGCTTTGTCGGGCCTGGATTTCACAGTCAGAAGCTCTTCCTCATGCCAGTCACTTCACGCCGAAAGCATGCACGGCTTAAACATATGCACATGCATGTATGGGCGTGTGTGTGTTGGGGGCACATATAGATGTTTCCTATAATTGATAATCATCTGAAGTTACAGAATGACTCAAGGGCCGAGAATTCTATGCACAAGAGCCAATGCGCTCAACGCTCAGCCCGAGTCATTCTGTCACTTCAGACAGTTGTTAACAATAGAAAAAAAAGCATGTTATAATGATAATGATGGTAATGCATTCAGATTTTGGCACAAGGCTGGCAGGTTTGGGGGAGGGGGCTAAATCGATTCAATCAACCCTGAAAGGATGAAAGGCAAAGTCAACCTAGGCAGAATATGAACTCAGGATGTAGCGGCAGATGAAATACCGCTAAGCATTTTGCCTGGTGTGCTAACGAGTTTTCCAGCTTGCCGCCTTGATAATAATAGTAATAATGATGATGATAATAATAATAATAATAATAATAATAATAATAATAATAATAAGTCTTTCTACTATAGGCACAAGGCCTGAAATTTACGAGGAGGGGGATTAATTGATTACATCGACCCCAGTGTGTAACTGGTACTTAATTTATTGACCCTGAAAGAATGGCAGACAAAGTTGACCTCAGTGGAATTTGAACCCAGAATGTAGCAGCAGGCAAAAAGCCACTAAGCATTTCACCTGGCATGCTAACAATTCTGCCAGCTCACTGCCTTAGATAATAACAACAATGATAATGATGATGATGATGATTGCAAATTTTGGTACAGAACTAGCAGTTTTTGAGGGGAAGGGGAAATATTTAACATCAACCCCCAGTACTTAACGGGTATTTATTTTGTCAACTCTGAAAGGATGACAGGCAAAGTGAACCCGAGTTGATTTCAAATTCAGAATGCAAAGACGAAAAGTGGGCCACTAAGCATCTTGTCTGCCATCGTAGTGGCTCTACCAGCTCACTGCCTTAATAACAATAACAACAATAATCTTTTCTACTCTAGGCACAAGGTCCAAAATGTTTGGGAAGGGAGCCAGTCAATTACATCGACTCCAGTACGCAACTGGTTCCTTAATTTATCAACCCTGAAAGGATGAAAGGCAAAGTCGACCTCTGCAGAATTTGAACTCTGAATGTAGTGACAAAATACTGCCAAGCAATTTGTCCAGCGTGCTAACAATTCTACCAGTTCACCACCATAATAATAATAATAATAATAATAATAATGGTTTAATTCATTTGCCACAAGGGCGAAGGATAAGGGGACAATACAGAGACAGACATGAAGTGTGTGTGTGTGTGTGGGGGGTTACATATAATAATGAGATGATAAAAAAAAACACATATACATGTAATACACTAGTAAAAAAAAGAGATATATGCATAGCATACAAAGGTAAGATATTAAAAAGGGGGGGAGATGATAAATGTGGCCCTCCTGGTACAGGAACACCTCTAGGAATTATCAAGAAACCCCACTGTCTGAGATTTCCCTGAAATCCCTCATTAGCAAGTGCCTTCTCAAATTCCTTCTCTCCGACTCACAACAATAATAATAATAATAATGATCCTATTTACTCTAGGCACAAAGCCTGGGATTTTGGGGGGGAGGGGGTAGTTGATTACTTCGACCCCAGTGTGTAACCGGTACTTATTTCATCGACCAGTAGAAAAAAAGTGAAAGAAAGGTGAAACAGACCTTGGTGGAATTTGAACTCAGAACAAAGTGTCACTAAGCATTATTGTCTGATGTGTTAACGATTCTGTCAGCTCACCACCTTCATAACGATGATAATAACAACATATTAATTATTATTATTATTATTATAACCCTTTCTACTAAAGGCACAAGGCCTGAAATTTGGCGGGAGGAAACAAGTCGATTACATTGACCCCAATGTTTCACTGGTACTTAATTCATTGACCCTGAAAGGATGAAAGGCAAAGTCGACCTCGATGGAATTTGAACTCAGAACGTAGCGGCAGACGAAATATCGCTAAGCATTTCGCCTGGCGTGCTAACGGTTCTGCCAGCTCACTGCCTTGCATGATGATGATAATCCTTTCTACTAAAGGCACAAGGCCTGGAATTTAAGGGGAGGTGGCGATAGTCAATCACATCGACCCCAGTACTCAACTGGTACTTAATTTATCGACCCCGTAAAGACGAAAGGCAAAGTTGACCTCGGCAGAATATGAACTCAGAGCATAAAGAAATAACAATAATAATAATAATAATCCTTTTCTACTCTAGGCACAAGGCCTGGAATTTTGGGGAAGGGGGCCAGTTAATTAGATTGACCCCAGTACATAACTGGTACTTAATTTATCAACCCTGAAACGATGAAAGGCAAAGTCGACCTCGGCAGAATTTGAACTCAGAGCATAAAGAAATAATAATAATAATAATAATAATAATAATAATTTCTGCTGTAGATCACAAGGCCTGAAATTTTGGGGGAGAGCACTAGTCGATTACATTGACCCCAGTACGCAACTGGTACTCATTTTATAGACACCCTACCCCACCGAAAGGAATAACAACAACAGCAACTGCAAGAAACCAAGCAGTGTTAATGACAACATCTGTAGTAACAACAACAACAGC
>NC_142947.1:43295071-43310071 GCF_046866305.1 Octopus bimaculoides | reverse complement strand
TCCCTAACATTTGGCCACCCTCCAGACTGCAACCCCACCACCTGATTACTGTGTGGGGCACAGTTGTGAGAAAGACCAACAAAACTGAAGGCAAAGATTATGGCAGCATTCACCAACTTTAACAAGGAGACTGTCCAGAAGAGTTGCAGGAGATGCCGAAGTTGTCTGGAGGCCGTGGTTGAAGCCAATGGCGATTTTATTGAATAAATTTACTCTTTAGTATTTCAAGATATTTTTATGTAATTTTGGTAAATATATGTTAGAATGAGATGCCAGTATTATTTTCATTTTTGCATAATTTAGATGACAATTTATTCACCACATTTTGTGTATATATATGCCATATATATACATACATATATATATATACATATATATATATATATATATATATATATATATATATATATATATATTACTACCAGCACGGGAGCCAGTCCGGTGGCACTGGCAACAACCACGCTCGAATGTTGGCATGTGAAAAACAACATTCAAGTGTGATCATTGTCAGTGCCGCCGGACTGGCTCTCATGCCGGTGGCACATAGAAAACACCTTTTGAGCATGGTCATAGTAGACAGAACTGCCTGACCGGCCCTCATGCTGGTGGCACATAAAAGCACACTACACTCTCGGAGTGATTGGTGTTAGAAAGGGCATCCAGCTGTAGAAACTTTGCCAGAGCAGATTGGATCCTGGTGCAGCCTTCTGGCTCACCAGTCCTCAGTTAAACCATCCAACCCATGCCAGCATGGAAAGCAGACGTTAAACGACGACAATGATGATGATGATATACATATATATTTTTATGGCAACACATATCAATGAAAATAAAAAGAGCTTGGACTGAGTGGAACAAAGGTGAATGAAGTGTGCAGAAAACAAAGTGAAAAAGACTTTTCAGTCTGGTCTTACAAGGAACCAATAGACATGCAAGACACAGCCACAATACCTGACTAGTGAGAATGACATGAACTCTTGTATCACCTACAATGTGAATGTCAGTTCACTGCATAAGAATTTCTAACGAGGCTGTGCAATTAAGCAGAATCAATAGTGTATATTTGTGCAAGTGGATATATATATATATATATATATATATATATATATATATACATGATTATTTAGCAAAAGCAAAATATAAAAAATAAAGAAAGGAAAACAACCATCCCAATACATAAGAATATCTACTTTAACAGTTTCACTTCAGAAATCTTACAACACAAATTCTTAAATGGACGGACAGACAGACAAGTAGGCAGGCAGGCAGGTAGGTAGATAGATACATGGATGGATGGATGGATAGATAGACAGACAGACAAAGATAGACAGAGAGACAGACAGATAGATAGACAGATAGAGATAGACAGATAGATAGATAGATAGATAGATAGATAGATAGATAGACAGATAGATAGATAGACAGATAGAGATAGACAAACAGACAGACAGACAGACAGACAACTTTCTTTTATTAGCCACTCAGGGCTGTACACAGAGGGGACAAATACAATTGTAAAGCTTTTCTTTTAGAAAAAAGAATAAGAAAATTGATCAAAAGGGATCGGTAGTAAAAAGGGAGAAAAAAAAGAAAAAGAAAAAAAAGGAAAGTAATTCATGCACCTGTTCATCTGTAAGTGATCTAATGGTGGCTCTGTTGCCTCGTTGCTCCTCCGCTACTCGGGCGGCTCCAACTCCTTCGTTCCTCAGAGTACGCATCCTAGCTCTGACAACGTATCCTTTGTGTTTGGCATTGAAGTGTTGGTCGAGGGTCAACCTTGCAGCCAGTACGTTGGACACAATGCCAGTTCTAAGTGCTTCTTCTAATTTCTTAACTAGGTTTCCCTCAATTCTATCTTGGTCTAATGCTAGGGCCTCACTGTACCTAACCGATTCTGCGTTAATTGCTTTCTTTAGGGCATACCACCATCTGTTGTTGATGATGGCACCTGTCAATGCCCCAGGACCAAAGTAGGGTCCTGGAGCAGTTAATAAAAGTAGTACCCCCCTCCTTCTTTGGAGGGAGAGATGGAGGCAGTCGAGGAGGTGGAGACCTCCTCGAAAAAAGGGGAAAAGAAGGAAGGTGGGCAACAATGGTTGCCTACCTAAGGATCTCAAAGCTGCGGGAGGGAGGGAAGATCCTCCGGATAAAGCAGAGCAACTACACCGTCCCATAGCACAAGGCCCCTCTCATTATGATGAAAGATGATTTTGTGATCTTCTTTCATAACGGAGGGGCAGTACAGAACATGTGGAAGGGGTAAACCCAGGAAGATGTGGGATGAAGTGTTGAGAAATGATCAACAGACGGTGGGATTCACAGAAGGGATGATAGGGGACCAGGATCCCTGGTGGTGTGCTGGGCTAGACAAGACATGTCAAGATAAAGTAAAAGTGTGGATGTTCTTGCATTCAGGCCTGTCCTCTGCAACCCACTCCGGCTGAGCGTCCCTAATCTAGCAGGCCCGTAAGTGCTGGTGCCACATAAAAAGCACCCGAAGCCATGCCAAAACAGACACGGAGCCTGAACAGTCTTTCAGCTGGTCAGCTTCTGTCAAACCGTCCAACCCATGCCAGCATGAAAAACAGACTGATGATGATGATGATGATGATAAAAATTAAGGCGGTGAGCTGGCAGAATCGTTAGCACGCCGGGCGAAATGCTTAGCGGTATTTCGTCTGTCTTTACGTCCTGAGTTCAACTTCCACCGAGGTCGGCTTTGCCTTTCATCCTTTCGGGGTCGATAAATTAAGTAGCAGTTGCGTGCTGGGGTCGATGTAATCGACTGGCCTCTGCCGCCAAAGTTTCGGGACTGGTACCTAGAGCAGAAAAGAATAATTAAGGTGGCGAGCTGGCAGAGTTAAATTCCGCCTACGGCGACTTTTCCTTTCGTCCTTTCGGGGTCAGTAACTTATGTACTAGTGAAACTCTAGGGTCGATGTAATCGACTAGTTCCCTCCCCACAAAATTTCAGGCCTTGTACCTTTAGTAGAAACGATTATTATTATTATTATTAAGTGGTCTTATTATTATCACGTGCTTCTACTGCACTACCGAGCGCAGCTCTGTGTGTCTTGTGTTTATTATTTTGGCACAAAGCCAACAATTTAAAGGGTGGGGCTTTCGATAATTACAACGACTTATTTTCTCAGCAGTGAAAGCGTGAAAGGCGACGTTGACCTTGACGAAATTTGAACCCGGGGCGTAAAAAGCCGGAAGTATAAACCTAATAATAACAACGGTTAGATCGACGAGCAAAAGTGGACTGCTACGTAACTTATTCTTCAAACTTCAATCTGTCCCCCTATAAAAAGAATATTGATTTTTTTCCCCTCTTCTATTCTTCTTTTAATGTTTTGAATTTAAGACTTTCAAAGCCAGAATCCGAAGATTGATGTGGCTCTTGTGTCTGTTTGTTTGTTTGTTTTTTTACTTTCTTCTTTTGTTTTTTAAGCATTTACTTATAGTTAAATATTTAAAAAATCGACTCTTAGAATAAATACCGCTGTTAGTGTTATTTATCAGCTTTTGACCCATAAGTAACCACGGAAATAATTTGTGAAATTTTAAAATTGTAGTTGAGTCTACCGTAAAGGTTCCAAAAACTGTTTGTCATAAATTGTCATTTATGCTTTTAATATTAAGGACGTGTAAGAAAACATGAATATATATAAGCTGTATAAAATGTTTGTTTTTAGTTGATAATTTTCGCTCGGACGTTTTATAAAAATCGACCAAACAGGTTTAATGCAAGTGCATGTACAATGGCACAAGTAAAGGAACTGAAGTGAATTAGAATAAAAACAAATATTAGTATTATTAATATCCTTTCAGAAACTTAGACGTATGATTAAAAAATGTAAGTATATTAAATTTGATAAATAAATAATTCCAAGGAATTTTGTAGAAAATACGAACCATTTTCTTTGCGAGAAGCGGGGAAGATACACGAACGATGCTGCGTGACAACAGAGGAGAGAATTGGTGCCGTAAAGCCAACCTTAAATGACATGCTTGAATAAATTGTCGAGTGAAAACGTTTGTCATTGGAAGTTTGGTTCGGATCGAATCTTCGATCAATGGAATGATCCAATTTATGGTAAGAACTAAGGGCAGACAACCGAATGAAAAAAATAGAGTTAATTCCCTTGAAAATTGAGTTCCAATTTTGTGCTAAAAAGAGAATGAACATTTGTGGTACTTCTGGGACGGAATCTGTTGTAGATTCATGTCTGCAGGAAAAACGGTAAGGGAGTTAGGATACAGTAAAGGCAGGATTAAGACCCATAGAGGCTCTAAGCATTGAAAAGATTTTGGTGTCCCCATATATATGTAATTCAAAAACTAAAATGGAAAATAATGTTTATTTTTGTATGCTTTCACTTCGTTTATATCTGAAAAGTTGTTTTTTTTATTGCAAAGTTTTTGATCAGATCCTGGAATTGAATCTTTCGTAACACATCTGTTTCTATACGGCAACCCGAATATTTTAACAAGTTTAAAGTGATTTCTTTTGTGCCTTAAACCATCTAACATTTCTGTGGTACCCTCCCCACTTCACTTGATGCCCTGAGCACATTTTGTTTAATGGTTAATCCAGCGCTTGAAACAGTGCAGAGAGAATGGAAAGCTTATCCGAATGCGTTCATTCGTGACACGCATAAACAGAATATTTATCCACCCCCCTTCACCGGTGGACCCTGATTAAAGAGACATAAAGACGAAAGTGTTCCAGCCGTGGCCATCTCGCCTTCAAGAAAAAAGAACGTAATTTTCGGAAGTAAACAGAAAAGAGAAAAGGAAATTTTTAAAAGCCGCCAATCAGTAAATAAAGCGTTCTTTCTTTTCTTCATTCAATCACCTTCAATCAAGAGAGTATGGAGGTGGTCGATTACATCGATCCCAGTTCCCAAATGGTACTTTTTATCAACTTCGAAAAGATAAAATGCAAAGTGGAACTTGGTATCATTTGAACTCAGAACGTAAAGAGCCAGAAGAAAAAGGTTGCTAGGTATTTTGTCCGGCGTGCTAACGGTTCTACCAGCTCACTGCCTTAAATCAATAAGTAAATAATGTTTTCTGATTTAAGTGCAAAGCCAATCAATTTTATGAAGAAGACGGTGAGCTGGCAGAAACGTTAGCACGTCGGGCGAAATGCTTAGCGATATTTCGTCTGTCTTTGTGTTCTAAGTTCAACTTCCGCCGAGGTCATCTTTGCCTTTTATTCTTTCGGGGTCGATAAATTAAGTACCAGTTGCGTACTGAGGTTGGTCTAATCGACTGGCCTCCTCCCCCAAAATTTCGGACCTTGTGCCTAGAGCAGAAACGAATAAATTTTATGAAGAAGGAAATAATCAACGTTATCAAAACCAGAAGTTGAACGACACCTTATTTGACGGAATGACGACTTAAGCTTCAGTACTTTATGGAAAACGAAAGGGGCATTGAACTGAGAATGAGAAGAGATTATAGCAAAATGAAATTATAGGAGAAAAAAAAAACTTACTGAAGCATAATTTCCGTTGTATGAAACACAGGAATTACGGAGATGTACTTGCATAGTCAGGGACCTGATCTGAGATCGTGTGCAGAAAAAAAAAAAACAATTGCAGCGTGGAAGGTGTTTATAAGCCATTTAAAAACACACAAAAACCGTTAGATTCACGTCAACATTTAAATTTAATTTGTTAAATTATTTTCATTCCGTGCTGCATCACATTCCTGTTTAAACACAAGAATATTTTTTATAAAATGTGTCCCAATTCCTTGCTTTTTCCTTCCCTATAAGGTGATGCTAACAGCAGCAGCACCTCGGCAGGGCCGGCCCAAGGGTGTTGGCGCCCCAGGCAAGCTGAACTTCGGCGTTTACAAGTGGACGGTCGTGGAAATTTCCTTGTCTTAGTCACGCCCTCCTTGGCGCCCCCTAGCACATGGCGCCCTGGGCGATTGCCCGAGTTGCTGGTACCTTGAGTCAGCCCTGCACCTGAATATTACCGTTTCTTGTCTTGGAACCCTTAAGACCGGTTACCCGGTTTCCTTGACGTATAAGCGACCAAGATCACAACAGTCCTCCTCAACGGAACGCCAGTCAGCCTTATGGCTATTCATTTACAGCTAAGCGAAATTAAGTGTTTTAGTCGAGGACACAACGCACTGATCGGTCCGAGAATCGAATCCACGATCGAATGACTGTGTGCAACACCCCAACCATTAGACCACGGGCCTTTGCAATCAGGTAATGATTAGCTATTCCGAAAATCCACTAATTATTTTATCAATACCGAAGGGATGAAAGATAAAAGATGTCGATCTCGACGAAATTTGAAAGGGAAATGTAAGGAACCAGATCAGTCAAATTACTGAAATAAATAAAAGTATAAAAGAACAAAAGAATAAGTCCTGGGGTCGATTGTTCTCGACTAAAGGCGGTGCTCTAGCATGGCCGCAGTCAAATCACTGAAACAAAAGAGTAAAAAGAGTAAGAGGAAATATAAATACATATACATACATATAAATACACACACACACACATATCGTCTGTAGAAAAACATAAATCTCTAGAAGAAGCACACTCTAAGATGTAGAGTAGTATACATTATAACGGGGGGAGGTCAGTTTATGGGGTTACTCTGGGTTTCCCGTCCATAAGGGGTTCGACCTTACGGCGTATCGTCAGGCCCCATACCTGTTGGCCTAAGATCTCTTCGAAATATGGATGGGGAAATGCCTCGACTGAAAGGTAAACAGGGAGATAATCAACTATTGCTTACCTGTCTAGCTAGGCATTTCCCCGCTCCATACTTTGAAGAGGTCTTAGGCTAACGGGTTTAGGGTTTAACGATACGCCATAAGGCCGAACCCCTTATGGGCAGGAAACCCAGAGTAACCCCATAAACTGACCTCCCCCCGTTATAATGTATACTACTCTACATCTTAGAGTGTGCTTCTTCTAGAGATTTATGTTTTTCTACAGACGATATGTGTGTGTGTGTGTGTGTATTTATATGTATGTATATGTATTTATATTTCCTCTTACTCTTTTTACTCTTTTGTTTCAGTGATTTGACTGCGGCCATGCTAGAGCACCGCCTTTAGTCGAGAACAATCGACCCCAGGACTTATTCTTTGGAAACCTAGTACTTATTCTATCGTAAACACACCAGCATCGGTTGTCAAGCGATGCTGGGGGGACAAACACAGACACACAAACACACACATACATATATATACATATATACGACGGGCTTCTTTCTGTTTCCGTCTACCAAATCCACTCACAAGGCTTTGGTCGGCCCGAGGCTATAGTAGAAGACACTTGCCCAAGGTGCCACGCAGTGGGACTGAACCCGGAACAATGTGGTTGGTAAGCAAGCTACTTACCACACAGCCACTCCTGCGCCTATATATATATATAAGCAATGTTAATTCTCTAAATGAAGTATTAACAGTAACTGCACGATAAAGTGTAGTATATTGCCACTTAAGTGTGGCTGACCCCTAGGGGTGGATGTTACTGTTGCTTTTAGCCCCAGGAGGACATCTCCTCCAGCTGGCTTATCGACACACGACTGTGTCCTGTTTGCCAAGGGAAGTTATCCCTCTCACCTCGATCAGCAGCACGAACGTGCTGATCGAGGTGAGAGGGATAACTTCCCTTGGCAAACAGGACACAGTCGTGTGTCGATAAGCCAGCTGGAGGAGATGTCCTCCTGGGGCTAAAAGCAACAGTAACATCCACCCCTAGGGGTCAGCCACACTTAAGTGGCAATATACTACACTTTATCGTGCAGTTACTGTTAATACTTCATTTAGAGAATTAACATTGCTTGTTTTCACCTTTTCAATATCAGTGAAGAATTTCACTGGAAAAGAAGATATAAATTTGCCAGGTTTTTGTCTCTCTCACCAAGGTCATCAGCTGTCGAACGCCGACGAAGGGAAATAACCCTGAAATCCGGATACGTTCGTGCTGCTGATCGAGGTGAGAGGGATAACTTCCCTTAGCAAACAGGACACAGTCGTGTGTCGATAAGCCAGCTGGAGGAGATGTCCTCCTGGGGCTAAAAGCAACAGTAACATCCACCCCTAGGAGTCAGCCACACTTAAGTGGCAATATACTACACTATATATATATATATATATATATATATATATATATATATATATATACACACACACACACATGTATATATACATAGATAGATAGATAGATACGTACGTACGTACGTACATACATACATACATACATACATACATACACATGCCTGCATACATACAGACGCATGCATACATACATACACACATATATTTATAAGTATGTGTATGTATATGCTATAAGATCCAGCACCAAGACTCTCTACAGGTCACGTGCTAATGTAAACTCTCTCTCTCTCTCTCTCTCTCTCTCTCTCTCTCTCTCTCTCTCTCTCTCTCTCTCTCTCTCTCCTTCTCTCTCTCTCTATCTATCTATTTGTTTACCTAACTCCTTCTGTACCAATAAATCTTTCATTTCAAAACTTTTAAGACTTTTATATCGATAAAGCCATTACAGAATATTAAACCTCCTCATACTGACTTCTGCTCCACTTCTTTTTTTTTTTACTGCATTTTATTTTCTTTTATTTCATTTCATTTCATTTTTTTCATATTTTTCTTCGTTTTTTTTCATTTCATTTCTAATTATCTTCAACCTCCTGCATTACCTCCTTAATCTCCCCTACTAACGACATTATCCTGTTATCTTACGATACAACAATTGAAATATATGAACAAATATACATAAGAATCAATAAGGAATATATACGCTAGAAAATGAACATGTGTGAAGGTAAAATCGATTACGACGTGCTTTTCAAGATCATCATCATCATCATCATCATCGTTTAACGTCCGCTTTCCATGCTAGCAGGGGTTGGACGATTTAACTGAGGACTGGTGCAACCGGATGGCTACACCAGGCTCCAATCTAATTTGGCAGAGTTTCTACAGCTGGATGCCCTTCCTAACGCCAACCACTCAGAGAGTGTAGTGGGTGCTTTTACGTGTCACCCGCACGAAAACGGCCACGCTCGAAATGGTGTCTTTTATGTGCCACCCGCACAAGAGCCAGTCCAGGGGCACTGGCAACGACCTCGCTCGAAAACCCTACAAGGCCAGTCAGGCGGTACTGGCAACGGTCACGCTCAGGATGGTACATCTTATGTGCCACCCGCACAAGAGCCAGTCCAGGGGCACTGGCAACGATCTCACTTGGCTTGCCGGGTCTTCTCACGCACAGCACATTTCCAAAGGTCTCGGTCAGTAGTCATCGCCTCGGTGAGGCCCAATGTTCGAAGGTCTTCCCTCACCACCTCAGCCCAGGTCTTCCTGGGCCTACCTCTTCCACGGGTTCCCTCAACTGTTAGGGAGTGGCACTTTTTCACGCAGCTATCCTCATTCATTCTCACCACATGTCCAAACCAGCGCAATCGTCTCTCTTGCACACCACTACTGACGCTTCTTATGTTCAGCTTTTCTCTCAAGATACTTACACTCTGACGGGTATGCACATTTACATTACACATCCAGCGGAGCATACTGGCTTCATTCCTTGCGAGCTTACGCATGTCCTCAGCAGTCACAGCCCATGTTTCACTGCCATGTAGCATGGCTGTTCGTACACATGCGTCATACAGTCTGCCTTTTACCCTGAGTGAGAGTCCCTTTGTCGCCAGCAGAGGTAAGAGCTCTCTAAACTTGGCCCAGGCTATTCTTATTCTAGCGGTTACACTTTCAGCGCACCCACCCCCACTACTAACTTGGTCACCCAGATAGCGGAAGCTATCAACTACCTCTAGTTTTTCTCTCTGGAATGAAATAGAAGTTGTTTCCTGTTTGTTTACAGTCTTTATTGCACCTGAACATCTGCCACATACAAAAACTAACTTTGTAGTTAATCTGCCTTTGATATTGCTGCACCTCTTATGTGTCCATAGCTTGCACCGGGTACATCTTATAGAGTTACTACCTACTCCTTTACTGCATACTGAGCAGGGCCATCTACCTGAAGGGGTTTCTGTTTTATCTACCTTCCTACTTATTAGAATTTTGGTTTTTGCTAGGTTGACTCTAAGGCCCTTCGACTCTAGTCCTTACTTCCACACCTTAAACTTCTCCTCTAGTTCTGATAGTGACTGCGCAATTAGGGCAAGTTCATCAGCATAGAGGAGCTCCCAGGGGCAACCTGTCTTGAATTCCTCTGTAATCGCCTGGAGGACTATGATAAATAGGAGGGGGCTGAGGACGGAACCTTGGTGGACCCCTACCTCTACCCGGAATTCATTACTGTACTCATTTCCAACCTTCACCTTACTGACAGCGTCTCTGTACATGGCTCGCACAGCTCTCACTAACCATTCTTCTATCCCAATTTTCCTCATTGACCACCAGATAAGGGATCGGGGGACCCTGTCAAAGGTTTTCTCCATGTCAACGAAAGCCAGGTACAGAGGTTTATCCTTAGCTAGGTATTTCTCCTGCAGCTGTCTCACTAGAAATTTGGCATCAGTGGTGCTTTTACCTGGCACGAACCCAAACTGCATCTCATCTAAATTGATTCGCCCCCTAATTAGTTGGGCTATGACCCTCTCTGTAACTTTCATAACCTGATCTAACAGCTTGATGCCTCTGTAATTATTAGTGTCTAAAGCGTCACCTTTACCTTTGTAGCAGTTTACTATGGTGCTGCTACACCAGTCATTGGGTATGACTCCTTCGTGTATCACCTGGTTCGTAATACGGATGACTAGGCTGTAGCCAACACTGCCAGATATTTTGAGCATCTCTGCAGTGATTCCTGATGGGCCGGGGGCTTTCCCTTATGAATTGACAAATATCGTGAATCTATTTTCGTCCCATTCAACCCGGTCGTCTTCTCCACTCACCACTATTCAACCCTCGGCTCCTGCTTCTCCCGTTGGCGTATTTTCTTTTTATCTTTTCTTCCATTCAGTTATCAGACTGCGGCCATGCTGTGGTACAGCCTTGAAGAACATTTCGAGGCCCAGTACTTACTGGCGTTATTTTTATCATAATTATCGTTTGTAAAGCCTGTTACCTATTCTATTAGTATCTTTTGCCGAACAGCTAAGTTACGGGGATGTAGACACACCAACATGGGTTGTAAAGCGGTGGTACGTGACACAGACACAAAGACACACATACATACACACACACACACACACATACATACATACATACATACATGTACATATGCACACACACTCACACACACACATGTATAAACGCAAGCTGTCTGTTTGTGTCATGTTGTCGTCTACGCCTGTATACGAATTTTCGTGAAACTTTGCAAACATGTTCAAGTAACATCCAGTTTGTTACTAGGCTCATTGAAGTTTAATAAAAATCTATAATTGAATGGCTAGGGCCCTTAGAAGGAGTCCACATATATAATCAATATATTTTCCTTTAACAGCCAAATGAAATAACCCATCCATTTTCTTTTGATCACCCTAAACACTACCAAGTTCAACGTTAATGGTCAAGAGATGGAAATTGACAACAGATAGATTGTGCCCTACAACCCATTGCTGTCTAAAACATTGCAGGCCCATGTTAACGTTGAGGCATGCAACTCTGTAAAAAGTATTAAATATGTATGTAAATAATCATTAAGGGCTCAGATATGGCGGTTTTTGGACATAGGCAGGCTGGCAGATGAAATTCAGCAATATAAGTTGTGCGGGTATATTTCCTCTAACGAGGGCTTCGAAACCCACGAGCGGCATCCAACAGTGGTGAATCTATGTGAACATCTTGAAAATGGCCAGCGTGTATATTTCACAGAAAACAAAGCTCGAAACGTAGTTCTGAATCCACCAGAAATCACTTTGACCGATTTCTTCAAATTATGTCAATGTAATCTGTTTGCCCGAACACTGTTGTATGTTGAGGTTCCCGTGTACTATACCTGGGCACTCAATAAATGCAACAGACGCAAGCAAGGAGCACGCGTTCAGGGCTGGGAAGAACATGCTGTCTTCAGAAGTGGGGCCATCGGATGGGTATACACTATGTACCCTAATGAGCTGGAGTGCTTCTTTCTGCGTCTACTGCTGCACACTGTCAAACCTTCGAAGACACAATGGGGAAGTCTGCACGACCTACAGAGAAGCCTGCGCCAAATATGGACTACTGGAGGATGATGACCACTGGGACCAGACACTGGAGAAAGTAGCAGTCGGCACAGCACTAAGTCAACTCGCCAGCTATTTTCTATCGTGTTTTTGACATGTGGCTTGGGTGAACCTCTCAAGCTTTGAGCGACCCACAAAACCAGCATGGCAGAGGACATCCTACAAAGGATTCAAAGGAAAACTTCAGCCGAAATTTATACACACACACACACACACACACACACATATAACGGACTCTCGAAGGCGACGTATGACTGTTTAGCTTTTGCCGAACGACCTGTACAAATGATTTCTTTATAGGGATCAAATATTCGTGCCGGACATTATCTCACTATCTCCATCAAATCGACGTTGACTGAAAAGGGGCTGAAGTAACGGCAGACGATTCTGAGTTCAAATTTCGCCGAGGTCGACTTTGCCTTTCATCATTTCTGGGTCAATTAAATAAGTACCAGAAACACACTGGGGTCGATGTAATCGACCTAATCCCTTTGTTTGTTCTTGCTCGTCCCCTCTAAGTTTAGCCCCTTGTAGGCAATAAAGAAATAATAATGTTTTGATGAAGTATCATGTTTTGATGAAGTATATATATATATATAAATATATATATCGATGTCAGCGACTAACTTTCTCCTACAAATTTCAGGCATTGTGTCTATTCTAGAAACACTATCGCAGAAGAGACAATTCAACAAAAGCTCTTAAACAACACCGGTCGCAATGCGGTTCCAATTCTATCTTGATCGTGCCATTATTTTCCATCTTGGCACAAACTGTTTAACGAGATCGCCTTCCCAACATCGTGAAGGCCGTCCAAGCAGCCTTCCTTTCTCCGATCTCTTGCATATCACTCAGTAACTGCATCGGTTCACCGGTTGTCTGTGAAGCTTGCGACTTCCCCGGTCCAGTGGAACTTGTGCTTTCGGTATTCTGCGACCGCATCGTTCACTCTGCACTATTCTCGAATTATCTCATTTCGATTATGTTCTAATAATGATAATCCGAGCATGGATCTTTCCATGGCCCTCTGCGTCGTAACCATATTCTGTAGTTCATATCTCGGCATCGATAAAACGATAATATACCAGTCAAGTGTTGAAACCGATGGCAGTGTCTAACGTCCATCCACAAATTTCATGTTTTGTGAATATTCTAGAAACAATTGTTATTAAATCAAGTTGGATTGGCAATACTGCATCCACCCTTTATTGTCTTCTCATCAAATCTTACAACCGATATCTTTAAAAACCACTCCCTCGACATTTTAGAAGAGCTTTAGACTCACCAACAAACAGAATTAATTATTCTAAATTTTGCCACTAAGTGTAAACGGTAACTTTGTATTTACATAGCAAAGTGGTATTGAGCGAGAAATAAGTATTTAATGAGTGTTGTGAAAATACAAATATTTATTATGCGTCAATTGTACGAGTATCAATCACACTTATTAAACGTTGTACAATTCTTAAGTGGTATTTCCCTCCCCCACCAGCAACAGATTCAGCACCAACAACAACAACAACACGCAACTGTTTTTCTTCCGTACATGAGGATGTAATTATAATATATATGTTCATGATAACTATATATATATATATTTGTTTTGCAAGATTTGACAAAATGGCTGATAGTTAGCAAGGTGAGACACACATAAGAAAGAAGGAAACAAAGGACCACTGATGAGGTCACAGAAGTGTGACGAAAGAACTCTGGCCGAAATAAGATTAAGATTAATGTAACATAAAGCTGAAGCAAATTAACACCAAATATACAGTGCGTGTGTTTTTATTGGCTAAACTGGCAATATGACCATCCCCAAGTACAACAACACACATATATATATATATAAATCATCATCATCATCATCATCGTTTAACGTCCGCTTTCCATGCTAGCATGGGTTGGACGATTTGACTGAGGACTGGTGAAACCGGATGGCAACACCAGGCTCCAGTCTGATTTGGCAGAGTTTCTACAGCTGGATGCCCTTCCTAACGCCAACCACTCAGAGAGTGTAGTGGGTGCTTTTACGTGTCACCCGCACGAAAACGGCCACGCTCGAAATGGTGTCTTTTATGTGCCACCCGCACAAGCCAGTCCAGAGGCACTGGCAACGATCTCGCTCGAAAATCCTACAGGAGCCAGTCAGGCGGTACTGGCAACGGCCACGCTCAAAATGGTGCATCTCATGTGCCACCCGCACAAGAACCAGTCCAGGGGCACTGGCAACGATCTTACTTGGCTTGCCGGGTCTTCTCACGCACAGCACATTTCCAAAGGTCTCGGTCAGTAGTCATCGCCTCGGTGAGGCCCAATGTACGAAGGTCTTGCCTCACCACCTCAGCCCAGGTCTTCCTGGGCCTACCTCTTCCACGGGTTCCCTCAACTGTTAGGGTGTGGCACTTTTTCACGCAGCTATCCTCCTCCATTCTCACCACATGTCCATACCAGCGCAATCGTCTCTCTTGCACGCCACAACTGATGCTTCTAATGTTCAGCTTTTCTCTCAAGATACTTACACTCTGACGGGTATTCACATTGACATTACACATCCAACGGAGCATACTGGCTTCATTCCTTGCGAGCTTACGCATGTCCTCAGCAGTTACAGCCCATGTTTCACTGCCATGTAGCATGGTTGTTCGTACGCATGCGTCATACAGTCTGCCTTTTACTCTGAGTGAGAGTCCCTTTGTCGCCAGCAGGGGTAAGAGCTCTCTAAACTTTGCCCAGGCTATTCTTATTCTAGCAGCTACACTTTCAGCGCACCCACCCCCACTACTAACTTGGTCGCCCAGATAGCGGA
>NC_142947.1:43222571-43290071 GCF_046866305.1 Octopus bimaculoides | reverse complement strand
CAAAGAATAAGTCCTGGGGTCGATTTACTCGACTAAAGGCGGTGCTCCAGCATGGCCACAGTAAAAAGACTGAAACAAGTAAAAGAGTAAAAAAGAGTACACACACATGTATATATACATAGATAGATAGATAGATAGATACGTACGTACGTACGTACATACATACATACATACATACATACACATGCCTGCATACATACAGACGCATGCATACATACATACACATATATTTATAAGTATGTGTATGTATATGCTATAAGATCCAGCACCAAGACTCTCTACAGGTCACGTGCTAATGTAAACTCTCTCTCTCTCTCTCTAGTAATAAACAGTGTCACAAACAAAGCTCAATTTTGATTTCTTTATAGATTTAACCCATAAGAAGTAATGAACGGAACCAGAGTAAGCTTTGAACATGGGAAAGTTTTTTTGAATGTTAAAAACGTGTTTGAAGTGTAATGAGAGGGCATTCTATTGTGAAAATTGACTGGCAATGACATGTACAATATCTAAGTTACAATGAAATATAGTCACGAATTGCTACCCTCTTTTGGACATTTCAATACTTTGAGCAAACAGACTCAAAATAATGTATTATTCTCAAAGTATATTAAAATCAATATACCTTTTAACTTGTCAAGAAAAATTAGCTCGATTGTATCTAATCTCAAAAACGTGACAAACGACTCCAGGAGCGTAAAAATATATTACTTGAAAGAAATTAATCAGTTAGTTTTATCGAAAACTGAATAGAACGTGAAAAACCGATAGACAACCAAGAATTACGAGAAACAAGATAACACCTAGACACACAAAACTTTATCTTACGTATCAACATACAATCCAAGAAACATGGACGCATACAACATTAACTGTCAGAATATATACCTCTTGCTGAACGAGCTGCGAATGACAAAAAGCACTTGAAACACATAAGACTATTGAAAGTAAAAGACCATTCGAATCTCTAAAAAGACTTTGTTCAAATTTCCAAAAATACAACTCCACTGGTCAAAAATGGATTTTGGGTTTCGAATCCCCGAGGAAATAGATATTTCCTCGGGGATTCGAAACCCAAGATCCTACGAGGATCGGCTAAAAACCTACGAGGATAAACTGACCAAGACACTTTCATGGAATGTGACTAAATGAAGTTTATTTTTCAGCATATTCCCCCTTGTAGTCCGCAGCTTCTACCATCGGTATGGCAGTTCTTGGATTCTATCATCTTTCATCTTGTTGGTCAAAACAGTCATCAAAAGCAGATGTAACGCCATCATCACTGAGAAATTGGTCCCCAGCATGAATGTCGGCATGAATGTTCTAAGGGGCTAAACGTTTTTTCAGCAAGTACTTGATAACAACACGATACCAAATTAACTTTGAACAAAATTGTTCAAGAGAAATCACTAATTATTTTTTAAGTCTTCTTTGAATAGTCAGATGTCAGTTTACCTGGTCAGAAACAAAGCGGTTAATAATAATAATAGTAATAATAAAAAGTTGAAATTAATGATGCAAGATGTTCAGCCTACCTCAGTGCACAACAAGCTTTTTCTTCAAATATCACAATACAACCACTACATTTAAGCTTTATCACAACTTTTCTCAATTCTCACGGCAGCCGCTTCTTGCTCGCCGTTACATCACTCGTGGACGTCGACTCCAACTCGAGAGCAAAATATGTTTTGTTTTGTTTTTTACCATCAGAGTTTTCTTTATTACGATTTCAGACTGGCTGCTCAGTTTTTCAACTGACGTTCAGATTGTCTTTTACGAGGCACCACTGGTGTGGATGACCGTTGGCTCACAATAAGCTCATCCGTTCTTTGACAGGTCTTATTTTTTAGTCCACAACATTCTCCTTACTCTGCAAGCCAGGAAGAAGAACCCATTTAGTCACCGGTCACCTGACCGTAAAACCGGCAGTACCGAATTCTCCTGGCCCGACCATAATCCAGCAGACTTAACAATTTCGTTCAGAGTAAATGAAAATGCAGTGTATTTGGCTCTCGATATCTTTGTCGAGTACTTGCAACGTGACAAAATTGCACACCATTCACCCATTTCACATAGTAATGTAACATGTTAAGAAGTACTCAGGCAGAAAGAAATCTATTAAAAGGGGACATTCATAAACAATAGGTGCTGATGCAATTTATTTGCTGCTGCGTGTGCTGCATAACGAAGAATTTTTATATGTACTGAGACGATGTGAGAACTGTCCGGCCCATAGATCACTGTATAGTGAGTGACTCACACACATATGTGCCATTATCGTACTTACGTAAAAGCGGCGAGCTGGCAGAATCGTTCGCACACCGGGCGAAACGCTTAGCGGTATATCGTCTGCCGTTACGTTCTCAGTTCAAATTCCGCCGAGGTCGACTTTGCCTATCATACTTTCCGGGTCGATGAAACAAGTACCAGTTACGCACTGGGGTCGATGTAATCGACTATCCCCCTTCCCTCAAAGTTTTCAAGGCCTTGTGCCTAGAGTATAATTAATTATCATACTTACATACACACGAGCCTATATGAGCAGAAGACTATGCAAGGATAAGTTAGTAAAAAGCTCCGTGATGATAGTAACATCGATCATCAAAGCAGTTTATCATGGACCAATAACCGGATTGCTACCTGCCACTTTGAAGGGTATGAGTTTGCAATGAAGGAACAACCACTCATAATAAAAAAAATACTGGTGGAATGTTCCCGTGAAGACCTCAGTTAAATGTAAACAAAACAGACCTGATATAATGGTTTGGGATAAGAGAAGAGAAACTGTGCACAGTTGTGGAAATTAGTTGCCCATCGGATGTCAGCATAAAGCTGAAGATCAGTGACAAAGAGAACACCTATGCTGAACTATTAAGGAATCATCATTTACTCTATCCAGATTACAAGTTTAGGTTTATACCCATAATTATTGGGGCCCAGGGATATGTAACACACTGCCTAAATACCAATCCTGAGAAATTAGGCTTCTCAAAACCAGAAAGGAGAAAGCTATTTAAAGATCTGTGAAACTTTCCAGTAGTTTATCATTTAAATGTATATATGAGCATGTGTAGATATGCAAATATATGCATGAGAATACATACATACATACATACAAATTTGCACATACATACATACATACATACATACATACATACATACATATATACATGCATACATGCATACGTAGAATAAGTACTAGACTTCCAAAGAATAAGTCCTGGGGTCGATTTACTCGACTAAAGGCGGTGCTCCAGCATGGCCACAGTAAAAAGACTGAAACAAGTAAAAGAGTAAAAAAGAGTACACACACATGTATATATACATAGATAGATAGATAGATAGATACGTACGTACGTACGTACATACATACATACATACATACATACACATGCCTGCATACATACAGACGCATGCATACATACATACACATATATTTATAAGTATGTGTATGTATATGCTATAAGATCCAGCACCAAGACTCTCTACAGGTCACGTGCTAATGTAAACTCTCTCTCTCTCTCTCTAGTAATAAACAGTGTCACAAACAAAGCTCAATTTTGATTTCTTTATAGATTTAACCCATAAGAAGTAATGAACGGAACCAGAGTAAGCTTTGAACATGGGAAAGTTTTTTTGAATGTTAAAAACGTGTTTGAAGTGTAATGAGAGGGCATTCTATTGTGAAAATTGACTGGCAATGACATGTACAATATCTAAGTTACAATGAAATATAGTCACGAATTGCTACCCTCTTTTGGACATTTCAATACTTTGAGCAAACAGACTCAAAATAATGTATTATTCTCAAAGTATATTAAAATCAATATACCTTTTAACTTGTCAAGAAAAATTAGCTCGATTGTATCTAATCTCAAAAACGTGACAAACGACTCCAGGAGCGTAAAAATATATTACTTGAAAGAAATTAATCAGTTAGTTTTATCGAAAACTGAATAGAACGTGAAAAACCGATAGACAACCAAGGATTACGAGAAACAAGATAACACCTAGACACACAAAACTTTATCTTACGTATCAACATACAATCCAAGAAACATGGACGCATACAACATTAACTGTCAGAATATATACCTCTTGCTGAACGAGCTGCGAATGACAAAAAGCACTTGAAACACATAAGACTATTGAAAGTAAAAGACCATTCGAATCTCTAAAAAGACTTTGTTCAAATTTCCAAAAATACAACTCCACTGGTCAAAAATGGATTTTGGGTTTCGAATCCCCGAGGAAATAGATATTTCCTCGGGGATTCGAAACCCAAGATCCTACGAGGATCGGCTAAAAACCTACGAGGATAAACTGACCAAGACACTTTCATGGAATGTGACTAAATGAAGTTTATTTTTCAGCATATTCCCCCTTGTAGTCCGCAGCTTCTACCATCGGTATGGCAGTTCTTGGATTCTATCATCTTTCATCTTGTTGGTCAAAACAGTCATCAAAAGCAGATGTAACGCCATCATCACTGAGAAATTGGTCCCCAGCATGAATGTCGGCATGAATGTTCTAAGGGGCTAAACGTTTTTTCAGCAAGTACTTGATAACAACACGATACCAAATTAACTTTGAACAAAATTGTTCAAGAGAAATCACTAATTATTTTTTAAGTCTTCTTTGAATAGTCAGATGTCAGTTTACCTGGTCAGAAACAAAGCGGTTAATAATAATAATAGTAATAATAAAAAGTTGAAATTAATGATGCAAGATGTTCAGCCTACCTCAGTGCACAACAAGCTTTTTCTTCAAATATCACAATACAACCACTACATTTAAGCTTTATCACAACTTTTCTCAATTCTCACGGCAGCCGCTTCTTGCTCGCCGTTACATCACTCGTGGACGTCGACTCCAACTCGAGAGCAAAATATGTTTTGTTTTGTTTTTTACCATCAGAGTTTTCTTTATTACGATTTCAGACTGGCTGCTCAGTTTTTCAACTGACGTTCAGATTGTCTTTTACGAGGCACCACTGGTGTGGATGACCGTTGGCTCACAATAAGCTCATCCGTTCTTTGACAGGTCTTATTTTTTAGTCCACAACATTCTCCTTACTCTGCAAGCCAGGAAGAAGAACCCATTTAGTCACCGGTCACCTGACCGTAAAACCGGCAGTACCGAATTCTCCTGGCCCGACCATAATCCAGCAGACTTAACAATTTCGTTCAGAGTAAATGAAAATGCAGTGTATTTGGCTCTCGATATCTTTGTCGAGTACTTGCAACGTGACAAAATTGCACACCATTCACCCATTTCACATAGTAATGTAACATGTTAAGAAGTACTCAGGCAGAAAGAAATCTATTAAAAGGGGACATTCATAAACAATAGGTGCTGATGCAATTTATTTGCTGCTGCGTGTGCTGCATAACGAAGAATTTTTATATGTACTGAGACGATGTGAGAACTGTCCGGCCCATAGATCACTGTATAGTGAGTGACTCACACACATATGTGCCATTATCGTACTTACGTAAAAGCGGCGAGCTGGCAGAATCGTTCGCACACCGGGCGAAACGCTTAGCGGTATATCGTCTGCCGTTACGTTCTCAGTTCAAATTCCGCCGAGGTCGACTTTGCCTATCATACTTTCCGGGTCGATGAAACAAGTACCAGTTACGCACTGGGGTCGATGTAATCGACTATCCCCCTTCCCTCAAAGTTTTCAAGGCCTTGTGCCTAGAGTATAATTAATTATCATACTTACATACACACGAGCCTATATGAGCAGAAGACTATGCAAGGATAAGTTAGTAAAAAGCTCCGTGATGATAGTAACATCGATCATCAAAGCAGTTTATCATGGACCAATAACCGGATTGCTACCTGCCACTTTGAAGGGTATGAGTTTGCAATGAAGGAACAACCACTCATAATAAAAAAAATACTGGTGGAATGTTCCCGTGAAGACCTCAGTTAAATGTAAACAAAACAGACCTGATATAATGGTTTGGGATAAGAGAAGAGAAACTGTGCACAGTTGTGGAAATTAGTTGCCCATCGGATGTCAGCATAAAGCTGAAGATCAGTGACAAAGAGAACACCTATGCTGAACTATTAAGGAATCATCATTTACTCTATCCAGATTACAAGTTTAGGTTTATACCCATAATTATTGGGGCCCAGGGATATGTAACACACTGCCTAAATACCAATCCTGAGAAATTAGGCTTCTCAAAACCAGAAAGGAGAAAGCTATTTAAAGATCTGTGAAACTTTCCAGTAGTTTATCATTTAAATATATACGAGCATGTCTAGATATGCAACTTTTATGCATGAGAATACATACATAAAACATACAAATCTGCTCATACATACATACATACATACATAAATGATGGCCGTCCACACGTGACCGAGGAAGACCATTGCCGACCTTCAGGAACCAGAGGTCGGCAATCCCTGAGCTGAGTTTTAGGTCCAATGAGGCTTGCACAACACCTCATAGACCATCTCCACTTTCTTGACATTATCCAGAGACAAGCCATACATACATACATACAAAAATACCCTGTTGTTGATGTTGAAATTCCAAAGAATGAGTCTTGGATCAAGCTTAGAAACCAGTTCTTTATTGGCAAGAAATATTGAAGTGAAACTGAATAATCACACACACACACACACACACACATCTAGGCATACTTACTTACATGTATATCTCGCATCTTGTTTTTCTCATACAAATAGCACAGATGTACACTCACAGACACACACACACATACATACACTCAGAGATTAAAACACACATTAACGCACACATACATATACACCGTTCATGCACTCTAAATCTAACCCGTCCTCCCTCTCTCCCTCCCTCCCTCTCTCTTCCTCTTACTCTCTCGCTCTCTTACTTTCTTCTTCCTTCAGCCTGTTTGTCACTGATACACATCTGATCCTCTCCTCCTCCTCCTCCTCCTCCTCCTCCTCCAGCACCTCCTTCCGTGCCCTATACACACATCTGATATTTATCTGATATCAACAACATACCTCATCTCTTCCAAGGCCACCATCCACCGCCAGGAGGCAGATCTGGGGCACATACTTTTTCACGCGCATACACACACACATACATACGTACATACATACACACACACACACGCATGCATACGTACATACACGCATGCATACGTACATACACGCATGCATACATAGATACGTACGCACACACATCCATGCATACATACATTCATACATAGATACATATATACATACATTCATCCATACCCATACACCCTTACACACGCAATACATATGCACGTACGTACGTACATACATATATACATGTATGCATGCACACATGCATACACACATACTTACACAGATACATACACGCACACAGACATACACGCGCACACGCACACAGACATACACGCGCGCACGCACACACAGACTACGCACACACATATGTGTATGTGTGTGCGCGATAGAATAAGTAGTAGGCTTCCAAAGAATAAGTCCTGGGGGTCGATTTGTTCGATTGATGGCGGTGCTCCAGCTCGGCCGCAGTCAAATGGCTGAAACAAGTAAAAAAGAGTGAAGAGTAAGGAAAAAATCCCGTCGTCGTCGCCGCCGCCGCTGCGGTCTCGTCGGACCTGTCCATTACACTCCAGGGGATTTGGTGTACCCCAGTCAATTAGTGACCACTAGACCGACTGTTGTAGTATGTAATGTGTACCTGCACACACACAAACACACACACAGTCACACCACACACATATGATATGTTGGAACAGCTGTAGCCCATTGAAATGAATATAACAATTATCTCCTGTTTACTAATAGTGGGATGAGATACAAATTGATGCTACTAGCAGGGTTTGAACTCAAACATTAATCAATACACACACACACACACACACACACACGCGTATATATGCGTATTACATCTGTAAAACTTGTGAATGCGTATATGCATATATGTATGTATGTATGTATGCACGTATGTATGTATGTCATTGTTCAGTTTAATTCAAGATTTCGTGCCAAAAGAGAAAGAACCGGTTTTTAACCTAGATTCAAGGCTCCTTCATTGGAAATTTAACACCAACAACAAGGTATGTTTTGTTTGTACAGGGTGTCCACAAAGCCTGAGTACATGGAGTAAATAAAATGATAACATAAACAATTGAATATAAGAAATAATAGTTTCTCAAAGTATGTGTTAATCCCCATGTACCCAGACTTTGTGGACAACTTGTATGTTTGTATGTATGTATGTATGTTTGTATGTACGTATGTATATGTGCAGATTTGTATGTTTTATGTATGTATTCTCATGCATATAGTTTCATATCTAGACATATTTAAATGATAAACTTCTGGAAAGTTTTACAGATTTTTACAGTTCCAGTGATGGATTGGATCTGTAGTTTCCGAATTAGCTTTCTCCTTTTTGGTTTTGAAAAGCCTAATTTCTCAAGATTGGTATTTAGGCAGTGAGTTACATATCCTAGGGCCCCAATAATTACATGTATAAACTTGAACTGTATGTATGTATGCATGTATGTATGTATATTTGTATGCACGTATGTATGTGTATGTATGTGTGCGTATGTATGTCTGTGAAGGCGCAAGGCTCAGTAGTTAGAGCATCGAGCTTACGATAGTGAAGTTGTGAGTTCGATTACCGGACCGGGCTGTGTGTTGTGTTCTTGAGCAAGACACTTCATTTCATGTAGCTCCAGTTCACTCAGCTGTAGAAATGAGTCGCGACGTCACCAGTGCCAAGTTGTATCGGCTTTTGCCTTTTCCTTGGATAACATCAGTGGTGTAGAGGGTGGAGGCTAGAATTTGAACTCAGAACGTAAAGACAGACGAAATACCACTAAGCATTTCACCCGGTGTGCTAACGTTTCTGCCAGCTCGCCGCCTTAATATAACAATAATAATAATAATCATTTCTACTACAGGCACAAGGCCTGAAACTTTTGGGGAGGGGGCCAGTCGATTAGATCGACCCCAGCACTTAACTGGTACTTAATTTATCGCCCCCGAAAGGATGAAAAGTAAAGTCGACCTCGGCCGAATTTGAACGCAGAACGTAGCGGCAGACAAAATACTGCTAAGAATTTTCCCCAACGTGCTAATGATTCTGCGGGCTCACCACCTTAATAATAATAATAATAATAATAATAATAGTAGTAATAATAATAATAATAATAATAATAATAATAATAATAATAATAATAATAATAATGATCTTCTCTACTATAGGCACAAGACCTGAAATTTGGGGCTCGACATAGCTCGGCAGAGGGTTGCAGTCATTTATCCTTTTACTCAAAATAGTTAAGTCAATTACATCGACCCCCAGCATTTTACTGGTACTTAATTTATCGACCCCGAAAGGATAAAAAGCAAAGTCGACTTCGGCGGAATTTGAACTCAGAACGTCAAGCCGGGACGAAATACCGCTAAGCATTTTTGTCCTAGATCCTCATGTTTCTGCCAATTCAGCGCCTAAGTAGCAAAATGTATCAAGCACCGAAAACAAAGAAACAAACCGAAAAATTATAAAATACAATATATATATATATATATATATATATATATATATATATATATATATATATATATATATATATATATATATATGTATATATATATATATATATATATATATATATGTATATATATATATATATATATATATATATATATATATTATATATATAGCAAAACTGAAATAGGGTAAGATTACAATTTTTTCCCATTGTCAACAACAAAGGACAGTATAGATAGGCTGCAATGATGAGAAAGTAATTAATTTTGCAATGTAATCGATACATAAACGCTGCGGTGAAGACGAAGGTCTAACGAGATCGAGAGATTGATAAAGAGAGTTAAACGACGATGGTATAGCAAATATTGCGGAAAAAGATATAGACGAAACGAACTAGATTTCTACAACCGTTGCCCGCCATTGTTATCTTCTGCGTTGAACAACAGTCGACGAGGATTATTGCATAACAGATTTTGGGGCTTTTTTTTTCTTTTTGTCTTGTTTTTACTGCTGTTGTTGCTGCTGCTGTTGCCCGTTGTTGTTACTAATGTTCCCTTTGTTGTTGTTGCTACTGTTGCCGCTACTCATATCGTTTATTATCGAGGCGCGTTCAGTATATACCAACGATAAAAGACGTCCAAACCGAGGTCATCCCATTTCACACCTGAACTTGTGAGGGCAGTTCTGTCATAATGCATCGCAGATTATATTATTAAATGTATCCTGTGTTTAAGGGTGGGGCTTGAGGCAGAAATGGATATTATTAGTTGATGCGCCGCTGTGTGCATACAAACGCACACACACTTATATGCAGTGCCACATACATACATGTATGCATGTATATATATATATATATATATATATATATATATATATATATATATATATATATGTTATACATACATATATATCATATATAAATGGCAATTTCTGTTTGACTGTTACCATCTTAGTGCCCAGACCAGCGAGCCAATTTTCACAAAACTTTGCATACATGTTACACTAACATCCAGTTCAATAATAGGTTAATTGGATTTCAATAAAAATCTATAATTCGCACACCCACTTCAGGGGCGTTGGGCGAATTATATGACAAAATGAGAAGGTTGCAAAAAGTATTAGTCGGAGGAAAAGGTAATAGCAGAGGGAAGGTGACTTATATCAGTGAAGAATATAGAAAAAGTCCAGATAGGGAAGACGGAGAAAGAAAATCGCCAACGATACACACGCGGTCACATACTTAAATGACTGGAAGGAAATGAGTGAAGAAAAAATTCTTTCAAAGACCGGAGAGTACAAGAGAAGGAGGTATGTGTGTATATGTGTGGTATGTGCGTGCGCGCAGGTCTGTGTGTGTGTCTGTAATGATAGCACGTCTATGTGCGTGTGTGTGTGTGTGTGTGTGTGTGTGTATGGTTGTGGCTGTTTATGTATGTGTGTGGTTGGACTATATATGCATACATACATACATATATATATGGGAGGAGAGCATTGCTGAGGCCCATGAACGGAAGCTGTTGGGCTATGAAGAGCTGGTAGCTGAGATTCGGGAGAAGGGTTACACCAGTGAGCTGGTTGCGATTGAGGTTGGGTGCAGGGATTTCCCATCAGCTTCTCTCAGAATGTTTCTGAAGGTGGCTGGTGTATCTGCTGCGAGGAGGATCACCAAGGAATGTGGGGAGAAAGCAGTTGAGGGTAGTGCTTGGATTACCAGGAGGTTTGTGAAAGCGTATGAAGTCGACCTCCACGGAATTTGAACTCAGAACGTAATGACCGACGAAATGCCGCTAAGCATTTGGCTTGGCCTGCTAACCAACCTGATCGCCGATTTCTCACAATCGTTAATATTGGTTTCAAACTTGGGTACAGGGCCCCTAATTTGAAGGAAGGGGTAAGCTGATTACATCGAAACCTGTACTCAACTTGTACTTATTTTATCGCCCCCGAAAGGATGAAAAGCAGAGTTGACCTCGACGGAATTTGAACCCATTATGTCAAGACGGACGAAATGCTGCTCAACATTCCTTCGGCCTGCTAACGAATCTGCCAAATTACTGTCATTAATATTGCTTTCAAATAATTAGGTCGACACAACTATAATTAAAGAGAAAGTCAAGCATAGAAATTAGACTTCGACAGAAATACGTCAACGAAGTTAACATCCTGGCTTTACAGCTTAGCCAAGCTGTGAACCAGTGCATCTGCTGTCGGTCCCAAGTCGCATATTTGGCTCAGCAACGAAAACAGAAATATATGTTGTACACACTTCGGATATGTTTTTAATTTAAAAAATGTTTTCTCTCTTTTCTTTGTTAAGGTGAAGAAGAGTGTGACCCGAAGCTGAACTCTGAATAATAATTATGGCACTAAACATTAATTATATGCAACAACGGAATTCTTATTTGCTGTTAATTAGAATGGAATTTAAGAGTGGTGGAATAGCAGAAAGGGTTTAGCATCAGATAAAAATGTTTGACGACGTTTAGTTATATCTCCTTGAGTTGGGAATTTAAATTTAGACGAGACTGACTACAGGATCGGCCCCAAATATATATATATTTTTATTTTTTTTTTGTTTTGTTATTCGACAATGATTCAAAACGGTTTGAGGTTTTATCAAGTAATAGGGTCTCTGATAAGATAAAATGTGTATACTTTGTGTTTACAGAAATCAGATCAGATAATGAACAATTTTTTGACAATGGTAAGATGAAAATTAATTTATAGTTTGAAAACCCCTGGTCTATAGGATATAAAGTCATCTCAGAAATATAAAGCTGATTTATCCGATCGGTGCGCAGCCGATATAAGATATCAATGGAGGTTTATAAGCCTTAAAAATTCACTCTGTCACTGCCTACGCATAACGTAGTAGATAAAGGAGTTCGTTAATGCAGTGGTGCAGTCAACTAGAGGTTCTGAGTTCAATCCCAGGCATGGCACTAAGATGAATCACAAAACACCTGGAGAAGACTGGAATGTACAACAGCCGAAACATGCTGAAAGTAACGATCAAGATGAGAACACCATATATAAAAATGTTATGTATGTATGTATACTATATATATATATATATATATATATATATATATATATATATATATACATACATACATATTACCTCTAGTGGTTAGAGCAGCGGACTCGCGGTTGAGGGATCACGGGTTCGAATCTCAGTTTGGGCGATGTGTGTTTATGAGTGAAACACCTAAGCTCCACGTGGCTCCGGCAGAAGGTAATGGTGAACTTCTGCCGAGTCTTTCGCCACAACTTTCCTCCTGCATCTAGCAGCTCACCTGCGACGGATCGGCGTCCCATCCAGGTGGGGGAACCTATACTCCAATAAAACCGGGAAACCGGCCCTTATGAATGTACCAGGCATGGCCCGAGAAGGAACAAACAACATATCTATATATATAAAGTGTGTTTGCTGGGACATATTATCCAGGCAGATACCGTGTTTGCTCTCAGTTCGGTTCCAGATGCCGGCTAACACTCCAGTCCGTATTCGATGCCCTTGCTTCAAGAAGTTGGTAAATTTTCTCTTTAGATAATAACGTGTCCCCTACTCAGGACTGCAAAGGCTCTGTAGAGTATAAAATAGCATTAATAATATGGAGATTTGCGCGCGCGCCTGCGTGTGTATGTGTGTGCGCGCATGAATATAAGCAGAAGCAGGGGTCGGTTTAGTCGCATTATATGTTCTGGGCCCTACAGTATTTATTTATTGACAAGCCCCAGCATACTTAGGTCAGGATTGGGCCCCGAAACCCAAGAGGCTCCCTGGCAAATCAATGCACTGGGCTCAATAGTATTTATTGCCAATAAGCCACAATATACATAAATCAGAATTGGTTCCTCAGGCTCGTGGGACCCTTCAGCAGCTGCCCATTGTGCCCAGATCTTAAGGCGGCCCGGGGCGCAGGCATGGTCCTCTGTTTAAGAAGCTTTAACCTCAACCCCACAGTGCAGCATCATGTCTTTTACTATGGCGTCAGACTGACCAGCAGTGCCGGCCCTCGGGTTGCTGGTGCCCCGGGCAAGCTGAACTTCAGCCCCCTTACAAGTATAATTTTTTAAAGCTTTCAGTAGGAGAAAAACTAAAAATGTAGATTAAAAAGTACATAGCGCCCCTGGTGACTGTCCGAGTTGCCGGTACCTTGAGCCGGCCCTGCTGACCAGTGAGTGAATTTGACGTACTGAAAGTTGTATGTCTTTGTGCATGTGTTTGTCTCCCTCCGCTTGACAACCGGTGTTGGTTTGTCTACACCCGAGCAACTAAGCGATTCGGCAAAAGAGACAGAGTAGGTATTGGACTTAAAAAGAAAAATCAAAATGTTGGGGTTGATTTGTTCGTACATCATACGACCCTGGAGTAGTAGTTCCGATTTCGGTGGGATTACTGTAGTCCATAACGCTTTCACTTCACCACCAGCAATAGTCCACTTTACCACCTTGACAGGGACTAATCATGCTTCATCGAGCAGAAATCCAGTTGACACCTCATAAACACCAAGCAGTTCAGACCGAAGAGGTAAGGATACTCTTTCTCCACCACGTAAACTAGAAGCATGACCTTTTGTCCTGCAACTTCAGTCAGGACATCAACCGGTCCTCTCAGTTCAGTACAGTGCTCGGTAACACCACACAATTGCCGTGACGACTGTGCTAGATCTCGATGCTGTAACATCTCGAATCTCACAAATGTCTGATCCAAGGCCGAATCAATCATACGGCGACACTTCTGGCCGTCAATTCTACCATCTACTTGTATGGTGTCAATTACAGTCTTTTCATATCTTCTCGGGGTTGGGACTTCTTTGAAATATTCGGCTGGCGGTTGCCCCTTAACACCAGCCTTTTCTAGTTTCCCGACCCTCCTTTGTCTTTCGTTACCTTCTTACTATCATTTTTTCGTGTAAGGCAGTCAAAACTGAGATGTGCCTTTTCACCTCATATCCAGCACTCTCTCCTAAGTACGAACTTTTTACTACCGTCCTGCCTTTGCTCTCTCTCTCTCTCTCTCTCTCTCTCTCTCTCTCTCTCTCTCTCTCTCTCTTCGGGCTGTAACTATTCTGAATCTTGTGTCCTGGCTTCCCACAATGCCAACAATTTATTCCAACCATCTCTTGTTCTTTCTTCCTCAAATAGCTTTCTCTTTTATGTCCGACCTTCTCGCAGTACCACCAACTTTCATTAAATCTCCCCGCTTGTCTAGGACTGAGTTTTCAACAGCCGGTCTTCCCTGACTATCCATGAATGGTTGTCTGGTCCGGAAGCGTCGTTAGGAGTTTATCCAATGCTTTTTCCCCCTTTTTTATCTTTTTGAATGTTTCATTAGAGATTCTATTTCATATATATATATATATATATATATCGAAACGTCTAGTGGCTATCTGTTTTCCTATGTGTTCGTTCCGTGGTCTGTAGTTTATTGTTCTAACGTCCTGTACCCTGATATGCATCTATATACACATGTAGATGTAAGTATGTACATATATGTGTGTATACATGCATATATATTCTTTGTATTATATATATATATATACATATATACATATATATACACACCCCTCACATACATAAAACCACACACACACACACACACACACACATACACAACACACATACACACATGCACACACACACACACACCTCTCACATACACAATACTCACTCACATACATAACACACACGCACGCACGAAAACATACACAATATACACATACACGCACGCACAAAAAATATACACTCACGCGCACACATACAGAAACACATAAACACACACACCCGTACCTAACACTCACAATCCCACACACACACGCACATCCACACACATACACACACACGCACACACCCACACTTCTCACCAACACTACACACTCACACAGACACGCATACAATCACACACACATGGGCATAAACAACACACGCATATACAATAGCAAACGCACGCACACACACGTACACAGCAACGCACATACACACAACATACACATACACACAAACACACACGCACGCACAGAAAACATACACATACACACACGCGCACATACAAAATACACACACACACGTACACGTACCCAACACCTACAACCCCACACAAACACGAACACACACACACCCAAACAACCACCTGTTGACCTTCTACCTACACTGTCTATAGCGTCCACTAACCAGTCCTGCTACTAATTTCTTCCACTACGTCATACACACACACACACACAAACACACTAACAGATAAACCACCAAACCATACACACACACACACACACACACACACACATACATACGCACACACGTTCTGTTATCACACACACACTCGCAGACTTCCGCACACGCACAGATATTCATCTCCCTTTTTCACTCTCCTATCTTAGAAAGAACTTTTCCCCCACCACCTCCTCTTCCGGTCTTTTCATAATGTAACCTCGTGGGCATCGGTACCATTTTCCTCTTTCTCCGTTCTTCCATTCTCCGAACTTTCCATCTTTCCGACGAAGGGCTACGCCCGAAACGTCATACACTCTCTCTTTCCTTTCCTGAGCGTCCAATAATACTATCCATATCACGTCCTCACTTTGTTGTTTTTTTTTGTTTTTTTATTATTGTTTTTTTTAACTATATATATATATATATATATATATATATATATATATATATATGATTCGAATTCACGGAAAACAAAAGACAGACAGGTGAGGGAACAGCAAGCAGGTGTATTAGTTTGACACTCGAGGAAAATGGAAAAATCTTTGAGGTTTGGAGCATATGCTCTTCGATAGAAAGTGATAAGGGGTTATTTTCAGGCCCAAGGTGCCACGCAACGGAACTGAACCTGGAACTATGTGATTAGGAAGCAAACTGCTTACCACCCGTAATTTTTTTCTTCGTTGGATTGCATGAAGTAAGATCATATTTTGAACAATTGAGGATTTTATTGTCACGAAAATGAACGAAATAAGTAGAAAATGGGTTGTTTTGCTTTTATTAATATTGAGAGGTTTTTTTTCTTTTTTTCTGAACATTTGTCAATAATGGCGTCTAGAATAACGAGAAGAAATGCTACCTACATAGGGAACAGAAAGAAAAAGTGAAAAACTTAAGATGTTTGTCGCAACACAAAGATGGGAGAAAAAATTGACATAACAAAATAAAAAATAAGACAGAGACTTTACTATTGATAACAGTATCTTTCTCTCTCTCTCTCACACACACACACACACACTTTCTCTTTCTCTCTCACACACACACACTTTCTCTTTCTCTCTCTCTCTCACACACACACACAGAGCTTTATAGAAGGGACTATTACGTGACAAATGTCTTATTCGGCTTCGTTTTGAAATGTCATTAGAACACACGAACATCGCACACGCTGAGCCCATTTGTGTGAAAATGTGTTTTTGCATAAATTAGGTCAGTTCGTGCAAGGTTGTTTAAGCTGCTATTTTTTTCTGACCGTTCAAAGTTTTTTTGTTTTTTTTTTTAAATAAAAAAAATTTATCTGTCCTTCAACCGCCTACCTAAAGTAATCAGAAATATGAATGGAATCTCTACTGAAACATTAAGGAAAAAAAGAAAAAAGGACAAAAAAACATTGGATAAACTCCTAACGACGACTCCGAACCAGCCAACCATTCAATGATAGTCAGGGAAGACCGGCTGCTAAAAGCTCAATCATCGACCAACTTCCAGCCATAAAGCGACAGCAAAACTGAAGCTATAGTAGAAGGCACTTGCCTAAGGTGCCACGCAGTGGGACTGAACACAGAACCATGTGGTTGGTAAGCAAGTTACTTACCACACAGCCACTCTGTATATATACGGAGGGTTTCTTTCAGTTTCCATCTTCCAAATCCACTCACAAGGCTTTGGTCGGCCATATATATATTCCCCGAAAAGATGAAAGGCAAAGTCGACCTCGGCAGAATTTGAACTCAGAACGTAGCGACGGGCGAAATACTGCAAAGCAACGATTCTACCAGATCGCCACCTTAAATTACCGTAAAATAATAACAGCTTCCTTACATTCATTATAATTTTGGCTATTATGTTCTGAGTTCAAATCCCACCGAGGTCGACTTTGCCTTTCATCCTTTTGGGGTCGAATAAAATGAGCACCAGTCAAGCACTGGGGTCGATGTGATCGATTTATTCCTTCCCTCAAAATTGCTGGCCTTGTGCCAAAATTTGAATCTATTATTATTTGTAAATTGGCGTGAGGCGGCGAGCTGGTAGAATCGTTAGCACACCGGGCGAAATGCTTAGCGGCCTTTCGTCTGTCTTTACATTCTAAGTTCAAATTCTGTCGAGGTCGACTTTGCCTTTCATCCTCTCGTACTGGGTCGATCTAATCGATTGGCCCCCTCCCTCAAAATTTCGGGCCTTGTGCCTAGTGTAGAAAAGAATAATATAGTTTCTTTCATTTAGGCGGCGAGCTGGCAGAATCGTTAGCATGCCGGACAAAATGCTCAGCGGTATTTCGTCCGTCTTTGCATTCTGAGTTTAAATTCCACTATAGCTGACTTTTCCTTTCGTCCTTTCGGGGTCGATAAAATAAATACCAGTTCATTACTGAGGTCGATAGAATCGACTTAGCCCCTCCCCCGAAATTGCTGGCATTGAGCCAAAATTTGAAACCAATATGTTCTCCTTTATTCGTGACCAAGGATCGAAACATGAATCTTCACGTTCGTTTCTTTTGTTCTCTAATATACCTACATCCGTGGAGACGCAATGGCCCAGTGGTTAGGGTAGCGGACTCGCGGTCATAGGATCGCGGTTTCGATTCCCAGACCGGGCGTTGTGAGTGTTTATTGAACGAAAACACCTAAAGCTCCACGAGGCTCCGGCAGGGGATGGTGGCGAACCCTACTGTACTCTTTCACCAAAACTTTCTCTCATTCTTACTTCTTGTTTCTGTTGTGCCTGTAATTCAAAGGGTCAGCCTTGTCACACTGTGTCACGCTGAATATCCCTGAGAACTATGTTAAGAGTACACGTGTCTGTGGAGTGCTCAGCCACTTGCATGTTAATTTCACGAGCAGGCTGTTCCGTTGATCGGATCAACTGGAACCCTCGACGTCGTAAGCGACGGAGTGCCACAAAGTCTGGGTACATGGGGATTTAACACATACTTTAAGAAATTATTATTTCTTATATTTAATTGTTTATCTTATTATTTTATTTATTTCATGTACCCACATGGGGATTAACACATACTTTAAGAAATTATTATTTCTTATATTTGATTGTTTATGTTATGATTTTATTTACTCCATGTAGCCAGACTTTGTGGACACCCTGTATGATGCAAACTTCCCGTGTTCAAAGTGGTCTTACTTTAAATCCGTTCATCAAAGTTTCATATTAATTTATCCTCTAAACACCACCTTAATAATGACAAAATAATTTTACTAAATCCTACAATATTTTAATAATACATTGAAACAAAAGCAGTGTGCTTCATTCAAAATATGGTAACAATGAAGTTAAGAACACTAACTTATAAGCAACCAGGTACGACTTTAAACTACATCCGGTTGTGAGGCCCTGAGGATTCGAAAGTTCCATGGTTTTGAGGCATGAGGAATTAACTCTTAACTATTATTGTTCCCAGATCCATTCTGACCCGGAGTAGTAGTAGTAGTAGTAGTACCTATCAGGATTCCAGCAATGGGTTAAATAGCGTGTAACCACCCAAGCCAGGGTAAACTGAAATCATGGTCGATGTGAACTATTTCGGCAGATGAACTTATCGAGTCAATGGCGAATATCACCAGAAGCTGAGTGGATGAAGAGGCAACAAACTGTCAACGGCCAGGATCAACCAGTTTCGTTAGCGAACTACTGTTACCATCTGTAGTGGTGAAGTGCGCAGGTGAGATATTTCAGCTAGGGGAAAGGCCAGCGCGACTAAAACCCAAGCCAGATGTTCAATTGGGCGTGGAAGAGCTGCAATGGTTCGAATAAGTTACTCGACCGGATGATGAAGATGACTAACAAGCAACATCAACTCTGCTTTCTTTCAGTTTTATACCCACCACGCATCCAATACTGCGAACGATAAATCTCTTGGCGTTGTCTTGCGTCAAGTTTGGTACAATTTTGAGTGAATTAGATTGCTTTCAGAAATAGATGAATTCTATAAATGAATGACGTCACGTTGGCTAATCTGAATTAATTTTTGTGTTTCCGACGCCATTCATTATTTATAGAAGCTGTTAGTTGGCTGCAGTTTGTTCTTCCCACGAATCCAAATGCATTTATTATTTTATAACGCTGTTTTGTAACAGCTTGCAAAATTACTTGACAAAATAACGTCTCTCTTTGCTGGCTAATACGTCTCCATTTGAATGTGTTCTCTCTTTCCACTCTCTTTTACTTGTTTCAGTCATTTGACTGCGGCCATGCTGGAGCACCGCCTTTAGTCGAGCAAATCGACCCCAGGACTTATTCTTTGTAAGCCTAGTACTTATTCTATCAGTCTCTTTGGTCGAACCGCTAAGTTACGGGGACGTAAACACACCAGTATCGGTTGTCAAGCGATGTTGGGGAGGAAAAACACAGACACAAACATACACACACACACACACACATATATATATATGTATATATATATATAAATATACAGGGATTAGCAATTGATTCCAAACTACAAATTTTCTCCAAAGTGGATGGCGATATTTATGGCACACATAGAACAAAAAACCGGAGGGAAAAGCGTAAACAGGCCAAGCCTTTAGTTAATTGGATACGAATCGTTTCATGGTTAAGTGAATGGAAATTTCACTATTCCAATCTTCAGCCTCAATATTCTGATAAATTTGAAAGTGTCTCTAAAAAAATTCACGGTAATCTTTGGCCATGCGACACCAAAAATCAACGATAAGAAAGGCACTTACGAATTCATCGGCTAGCGAGTTCAGGCACCTCACCTCAAAGAAATCTATTCCATGTGCGTCACAAATAGTCCCGTATGAAAAAAAGTTCCGTGTCGAACTGGATTACGGTTTAGCCATCTAACTTAGAGATATCAAATATAAAATATACAAGAATAAGGGCAGAGAATCGTCAATTAATAATAGAATTAATAATTAACAATTCTGCCAAGTAGTTCAGTATGAAAAAAACCTTTATCGGTAAGACTATTTATCATTATAAATATACAGGGATTAGCAATTGAGTTGCTTCTCCAACATACTGAAAATTTAGAAATAGCAGTCAAAGAACTACTGATTCCAAACTACAAATTTTCTCCAAAGTGGATGGCGATATTTATGGCACACATAGAACAAAAAACCGGAGGGAAAAGCGTAAACAGGCCAAGCCTTTAGTTAATTGGATACGAATCGTTTCATGGTTAAGTGAATGGAAATTTCACTATTCCAATCTTCAGCCTCAATATTCTGATAAATTTGAAAGTGTCTCTAAAAAAATTCACGGTAATCTTTGGCCATGCGACACCAAAAATCAACGATAAGAAAGGCACTTACGAATTCATCGGCTAGCGAGTTCAGGCACCTCACCTCAAAGAAATCTATTCCATGTGCGTCACAAATAGTCCCGTATGAAAAAAAGTTCCGTGTCGAACTGGATTACGGTTTAGCCATCTAACTTAGAGATATCAAATATAAAATATACAAGAATAAGGGCAGAGAATCGTCAATTAATAATAGAATTAATAATTAACAATTCTGCCAAGTAGTTCAGTATGAAAAAAACCTTTATCGGTAAGACTATTTATCATTATAAATATACAGGGATTAGCAATTGAGTTGCTTCTCCAACATACTGAAAATTTAGAAATAGCAGTCAAAGAACTACTGATTCCAAACTACAAATTTTCTCCAAAGTGGATGGCGATATTTATGGCACACATAGAACAAAAAACCGGAGGGAAAAGCGTAAACAGGCCAAGCCTTTAGTTAATTGGATACGAATCGTTTCATGGTTAAGTGAATGGAAATTTCACTATTCCAATCTTCAGCCTCAATATTCTGATAAATTTGAAAGTGTCTCTAAAAAAATTCACGGTAATCGTTGGCCATGCGACACCAAAAATCAACGATAAGAAAGGCACTTACGAATTCATCGGCTAGCGAGTTCAGGCACCTCACCTCAAAGAAATCTATTCCATGTGCGTCACAAATAGTCCCGTGTGCCATAAATATCGCCATCCACTTTGGAGAAAATTTGTAGTTTGGAATCAGTAGTTCTTTGACTGCTATTTCTAAATTTTCAGTATGTTGGAGAAGCAACTCAATTGCTAATCCCTGTATATTTATAATGATAAATAGTCTTACCGATAAAGGTTTTTTTCATACTGAACTACTTGGCAGAATTGTTAATTATTAATTCTATTATTAATTGACGATTCTCTGCCCTTATTCTTGTATATATATATATATATATATATATATATATATACGACGGGTTGGGTAATTTTAGCCAACCGAAAGTTGTTTTTAAATTAAACCTGTTTTTTTTTTAATCGAACGAATTTTTTTTAATTCAAAGTAGTTTTTAAAAAAATTTAACAGTATTTTTATTTAACGTAGTTTTTTTTTTCTATGTAGTTTTCTTATTCAACGTAGTTTTTTAATTCAACTTATTTTAAAAATATTTAACAGTTTTTTTCAATTTAACGGAGTTATTTTATTTAATGTTATTTTAAAATTAAATCTAGTTTCTTTTAATTCAACGTAGTTCTTTTCATTAAACGTATTTTTTCTACTTCAACGCTGTTTTTTATTTAACGTAAGTTTTTTTTACGTAGTAATATTTCTTACGTAGTTTTTTTTTTTCAGTGCAGTTTCTTTTTATTAAACGTAGTTTTTTTTAATCAAACCTAGTTTTTTTTTTAATTTAACGTAGTTTTCTTTATGTAACACAGTTTTTAAATTACTGTAGGTTTTTTTTTTTTATTAAACTCAGTTTTTTTCAATTAAACCTAGTTTTTAAAAATTTAACGTAGATTTTTTTTTTAACGCAGTTTTTTTAAAAATTTAGCATAGCTTTTAAAGTAATGTAGTTTTTTGTATTAAACATAGGTTTTTCATTTAACGTAGCTTTTAAAAAATTTAACGTAGTATTTTTATTTAGCGTAGGTTTTTTACGTAGTTTTTTTTTTATTCAATGTAGTTTTTTTTTAATCCAACGTAGAAGAAAATATGAGTAGGTAAGAAGTAGATGAGGTGATGTGGTTAGAAAAGGCATTTCGTGCTATTCATCTCAGTTCTGTTGTTAATTCCTGGTCTATATTGTTTGATACGAAGTGTTTTCTTGATCATTAAATTACCAATATTCCAGTCAGTAGTTTAAATGTACTACATCACAGTTATTACCTTGGTGATTATTTTTTTAATTTGCTTATTTGTGCTTTAAACGTTTTATCATTAGTTATACAATAAATATTTTATGTACAAAACCTCTAAAGACTTAACACCGCACCTAGAATTAAGTTTAGTAAGCTGTTTTATAATGCCAATTGTCCTCTATAAGGAAAAAAACTTGGATAATGTAGTACACAGCTATGGAGAAAAAGTTTGGAAGCCTTTGAGACGTGAATCTTTCGCGGATTGAACAGAGTAAGTTGGAAAAAAAAACGGTAACAAATGTTGCAGGACTAGAAAACCTAAACGTCCACATACACCTTTTATCGAGAGTCAAACCCACGAAGATGTCATATTTTGGACTTGCAATTTGTCACGAGTCGCCGCCCTCAATCTGATAGACAGAAAGACATGAGGAGAAGAGAGCAAGAGGCCATCAAAAACGTTTGTAAACTGACATGAAAGAATGGACTAGAAACAGGAGCCTGGCATGCGGTATAATACAGAGGGAACTGGAGGGACCATGCCAAGCCGACCACAGGCAGGGCATCAGACTGATGGCACAATACAGCACGAATCAGATGTTTTGAAATATGAACATTACAAGGCTTTGGCTGTGATAACGAACTATTAGAATGTAAATATACGCCTATGTTCTAGATGGTTACTGACAAGATCGGTCTATTTATACTGTTCCATTTTAAATAAGAATTATCTATTTTATGTGGTGGCTTATATCGAGGTAATGGCCGGGTAAATATGTTAAAGAAAGTTTGAAAAGATCTGACTCTCTTTTTTAAAAGGTTTAGCCATTTGATCACATTTGACACGAATTTATATATCTGAACTTCTTCCATGCAAATTTGAATTTATCCAATGGTTCATTTTAGCCTTATCGAAAAACCAGCAAGGTTTTCAGCTTTAACAATGAATTTCTAGTCGTGCTACCCACATCACTAAAAATTTGATTACAACGAACAAAATTTTAAGGCTATTCGTTTTATTATTAGTGATGCATTGCCTCGGAGAGGATTTCGGTATAAGGTGCGTTATGATAACAACGAACGGAGAAATAGTAAGACATATTGGTTGGTATAACTCACCATCTAATTTTTAAGAGGTTACCTTTAACCAAAATGAAATAACAGCTTTTATTCTTTTACTTGTTTCAGTCATTTGACTGCGGCCATGCTGGAGCACCACCTTTAAAAAAATGATCAACAACCTTAATCGATTTTCGAATCTTATTGGGTTCTCATAAGAGGCGTCCACATTATTTTGCCAATCTCAAACAAAGGATTCGACCACGACGAGACTCGAACTCGCAATCTTCTTATTCGAAGTCAGACGCCTTATTCATAAAGCCACACGGGAGGGGGGGACACGAAGCTTTTTTTTGTTTTTGTTTTTGAAACTGTGTAATTGATTACATCGATGATTGTTCTTGAGTTGTAATCAGTTTATCAATTCCACCACCACCTGGAGGATACAAATCAAATTCTACCTCAGAACACAAGACAACGAAACTAAATACCATGTAGCAATTTTTTGTCGCCATTCGTTGTTTCAACCCTGCAAACATTTTTTTTTATTAATTGCAATTATATTTATTACAGACAACGGTTTATAAAAATAACGAGAGAAATCAATAAGTTTTAGAAAAATAATCAGCAGATTTATTTTCGTTTGTTCTTCTTTCAACAATTCATTGACACATAATAACAGTAGTAGTAGTGATAATAATAATAATAATGATTTCAAATTTTGGCATAAGGCCAGCAATATCGGATGAGGGGCCAAGTCGATTACATCGACCCCAGTGCTCAACTGGTACTTATTTTATCGTCCTAGAAAGGATGAAAGGCAAAGTCGACCTCGGTAGAATTTGAACTCAGAAAGTAAGGACGGAAAAAATGCCGCTAAGCATTTTATCCGGCGTGCAAACGATTCTGCCAAGCCACCGCCAATAATAATAATAATAATAATAATAATAATAATAGGGAATAACAAACATTCTGGACGTGCACGAGCGACTCCCTGCGAAGAAGGATTAAATCTGTGATCATCACCAAACAGGATTTAAGAAACCGCAAATAAATGAAAAAGAAAAAAAAAAAAAAATTTTTGTAATGTAAGTCATTTCAGGACGCTGAAATATTTCTCTCATATATGAAACACAGTTGCTGCCGGATTCGCGCGTAAAAATATAGACAACACGTGAAAATACGATATACCCATACAGCAATTTAATCAACACGCGAAAATGCGATGTCCCTATAAAAAATTGTTTTTAAATGATAGAAAGAAGAAAAAAAACTGGGAGTACAAATATTAATCATATAGGCATTCCCATATACATAAATGTAATGTTTAGACATTTCACACACATACACACCTTGCCTAGGATTTGCACTGCATTAGCTAACGCCTTCATCCACTACGCTTTGCCCATAGGACATAGTGTAGTGGATAAAGGCACTGAAATGAAATGCTGTCACCTAAAAGTTCCGAGTTCGATCCAAGACAAGGTACTAAGGTGAATCACAAGATACCTGAAGAAGGCTCGAGTGTAAACAGCCAAAACGTAGTGAAAAGCAATCACCGAGGTGAGGATACAATTCCGATTCATAGAGTATAAAGTTCCTCCTCTCAGAATTACAAGAAAGATATTTTATTTTACGCCGTTCTAATGATTCTGCTTCTCCACTAACCTGCTTAATATTGGGTTGGTGCATAATTATTGCGGCTTTTTTTTTTTTTTTTTTTTCAACAAAAACATCTTCAAATGACGGTCTGACCGTCTGCCAAGCAAATGGGAAGCAGTAATTGAAGTAGATGGTGAATATGCTCCGGAATAATCATTTAAAGATGTTTTTGTTACATGTTGCTATTGTTTTTGTTGAATAAAATTTGTTGAAAAAAACCCGCAATAATTATGCACCATCCAGTTTAAATACAAGTCCAGCAAATTTCTCTTTGTATTAGGTGCATAGTGGAGGGAAGTTAGACAATTATGCTGATCCTACATTCGACTGGTTGTTAAGGAGGTGAGTGGCCTAGAGATTAGGGTGTTGTCTCATGATTGTAAGATATAAAAGCAAAATCAAAGTCAAAATCAGTGAGCCATAAATGCATCTTTAATAGCCGAATTATTTTTAATGGTTGAAATGTTAAGTTAGCACAGAGATCACGAATATTAGGGTAGAGGAACGTTTTGTGTTTATAGAGTTTTGCTTAATAAATAACGCATCCGGATTCTACCAGATACAAACTTGGAAAACCTATAAAACGATTTCTAAATTCAAACTAGTAAATTCACTTCTTATGGGCCATTAAGCTTCTTTTCACTCCTAGCAAAATTTTATTCACCCCTTAGAATTTATATGGACCGACTTCGTGAGATTCAAACTAATAAATTCATTCTTTATGGTTCCCTGAGCTTCTTTTCATTCCTACCAAAATTTTATTCGCCCTTTATAGTCTATATGGACCTATTTTGTGAAGCCCCGATCTAAACTAAATCCACAACCACACCACACGATACATTTTCTTTTTGACAAAAGAGCTGAGCTTGGTACAAGGTCAGACATTTCGTGAGTAGAATTTAATTGAGAGAATGCATCCACTCAAGTATTTGACTGAAACTTGTTATATCGACTCCGAGTGGATAAAAAGCAAAGTCGATGATACTGACGGACGTTCAGAATGAAAATGAAAAGTACTAAATAATAAACATGAAAATTAGCAGCCATTTAGTTTTCGTCAATCCTCAAATATATTACATACGATCCTTTTGAATCAAACTGAGCACGTGATAACAGCAGCGACCAATCATAATAGTCTGCATTAATGAAAGGAAACGGTGAAAACAACCAAATACAATGAAAATATTTTTGTAAAAATTGGGAAAAAAGAATGTAAATCAAATTTTTGTGATAAAAATATCAATTTATATATACAAACAAAATGGCCTTGCATTTATGTGGGCGAGTAATAAAGATGAAAGTGATTAATGTTCATTTTTATATATTTTCGTTTTTGTAAGGGAATAAACGATATGGGGGAAATACTAGCAGGAACTGAAGCCGCAAATCTTACCTGAACTTTACGATGCTAGCCCCGTTTATGATAGGAAAGTTAGCGAGTCCCTACCAGGAAGTCAACCAAGCAGGCGCTGAACTTTGCCAAAACAAATATTTTGTCCAAAACAAAATATTTTTGATCAAAATAAGTGACGTCACGAAACCTACAACTTATCAGAAGTTGTTCCTTCACCGTAGTCAGCAAGGAATGGAGATCACCAGGAAGCCAACCAAACAAAAAAAGCTAGATTTTGTCAAAACAGAAAGACGTCATCAAAATTATAACCAATCAAAACTTGATCCTTTACCGTAAAAACCATATATATACTAACAGATTTGGACTGACATTTCGAACTCTTAGCAGCTGAGAAGGTGAACCCGTGCACCTAAACTGGCATTGAAAAAAGAACTGCACGGACCACGGGAGAAATTGTTTTAATTTATCGACCCCCCAAAAGGATAATAGGTAAAAATCGACCTCGGCGGAATTTGAACTCAGAACGTAGCGACGTGCGAAATACCGCTAAGCATTTCGTCCATCGCTCACCGCCTTAATAATGATAATAGTATTTTGTAGCAAAAGCACAAGGCCTGAATTTTTTTAGGGTGGGGGAGGAAGCGGGATAGTCGATCACATCGATCCCAGTGTTTCGCTGATATTAACTTAATCAACCTCGAAAAGATGAAAGGCAAAGTCAACCTCGGCGGAATTTGAACTCAGAACGTGAAGACGGACGAAATGCCGCTAAGCATTTCGTCCGGCCTGCTAATGATACTGCCAACACGCCGCCTTAACAATAATAATCATTTCGAACTAAAAGCACAAAACCTGAAATGTTGGGGGAGGGGACTAGTCGATTACATCGACCCCAGTATGCAACTGGTACTCAATTTATCAACCCCGAAAGGATGAAAGGCAAAATCGACTTCGGCGGAATTTAAACTCAGAACGAAGCGACGGGCGAAATACCGCTAAGCATTCGTCCAGCGCGCTGTCGGTTCTGCTAATTCGCCGCCTTAATAATAATAATAAATCCTTTTTCTTTCTCTCCATCTTTTCGACTTTTTTAAAATAAAAATTCAAAATAACTGAAATTTCAATAACGTACCTTTGTTATGATTTTCACTAAACATTTCCATTGATATTTATTATCAAATCCCTGTAAAAGTTACTGAAATGTCTGAATATTTGATAGTTTGAACAGGTTTTTTCGACTGAACCTTATCACTTTAAAACTCTCCTAAGCCCTTTATTCATATATTTGTAGCATTGATAAGCCAAAAATTGTCAAAACCGGTTTAGTATTTGAATAAACCTGTTACAAAATTTATTAACAACTACACGTTTTAAGACTCAAGTGCATTTTCGAACCCTAATACAAATTATCCGATATTTTTTCATGCATGGGAACTCACTTATATAAGAGTTTCTCACCTTCCCGAGAGTCAAACTAAAATACCTGCTTTTTGTTTATACACCTGTCTTCGTCTTTTTTTTTTCTGTAAATTTCAACTATATGCATATATATGTATGTATGTATGTATTACTCACATACACACATACGTTTTATTCATATATAAAGCTATATATATATATATATATATATATATATATATTCATATATATATATATATATCTATTTATATATATATATATATATCTATTTATATATATATATATATCTATTTATATATATATATATATATATTTATATATATATATATATATATATTTATATATATATATATATATTTATATATATATATATATTTATATATATATATATATATATATATCTATTTATATATATATATATATATATTTATATATATATATATATATTTATATATATATATATATATATCTATTTATATATATATATATCTATTTATATATATATATATCTATTTATATATATATATATCTATTTATATATATATATATATATATATATATAAAGATATATTTATATAAAGAAATATTTATATATTGCACATATATATAAAGATACATTGATGTATATATATATTACACTTATATATATATATATATAAACATATTTATATATATATTACATTTATATACGCCACAGAAACCGGGAAACCAGACCCATGTGTCTGGCTAGGCTTTAAAAAGGGCGCATAAAGAATAAACAGGTAGCCATAGACGCAGCATGGCCAAACAGTTAAGAAGTCCACTTAGCATTTATAAGATGCTGAGTTCGATCCCATAGGTTAGCTTATCGGATCAATTTTCTTTTCCTGTAGTCTTAAGCTGAGTGAAATCGGATTGATGGAAACTATGCGGAAGCCCTCAAACGGGGTTTAATTTAATTCTCCTAGAACTGACAGCCTAAAGGCATTGATATTGTATTCACAGTGATTTGAAACAAAGACACGAAGTCGGTTTATCTGGTGTCATTATTCCTGTTTAGACTGAGGTACTCTCAATATGGACTAACCGTTCCAGCTTTAACTACTGTTTTTTCTCCTGTGTGTGCGTTTATAGACAAACAGATATGCATATATGTATTATCAATAAGATGAAGGTGATTGGGTCAGTGGCTAGCGCGTTGGGCTCACAATTATGAGGTAGTGAGTTCGATTCCCGGTCCAGGCTTAGCGGTATTTCGTCCGTCGCTACCTTCCGAGTTCAAATTCTGCCGAGCTCGACTTTCCCTTTCATACTTTCGGGGTCGATAAATTAAGTACCAGTTAAACACCAGGGTCGATGTAATCGACTTATCCCCTTCCCCCAAAATTTCAGGTCTTGTGTTTATAGTAGATAGAGTTATTTCGTGACTTATATTTGCAACTATAAGATACCTAATTTCTTCTATCACTTTTCACTTGCCACCCTCTATGGCCGGAGATCACAACAATACGCATGCGCATACGTCCAGACATGCGTATGAATTTATTTAAGCGGGGATTAACATTTTCCGAGAGAAAGATGACTCGCGACCCTTCTACGCAAGACATGTTTTAAGCAATCCCTCTTTTGTCCCTTTATTCGGGGGGAGTCGTGGGGCTAGTGTTCTCCCCACGACCGTTCTCAGAAATTCATCATCAGTTGTGACCACGGTTATTTTCGGTGTTTCAATTATTTTTTTTTTTTTCTTCTTTTTCTGTTTGATATCTGGCAAATAACAATCACAGAATTTCAAACAATTTCATGTTTGAGATAATTTGAGAAATAATGAGAATATCTGATCAAAGAAATGAAATGATTTCGTTTATTCCGTACCTGTCCGTTTCTTTGTCTGAAATTAAAATCACAATGTCCTAGATTCCAATTTAAAAAACAATATGCAAGACCTCTCCAAACACTCACTCTCTCTCTCTCTCTCTCTCTCTCTGTTAACATTTAGCATTCCATATGTCTTCAATTGCTTTTATGGACATGTAATGACTGGTTAACACCGACTTACGGAACTCACACAAATCGTTTGTTTGGTATCTAGAATTATAAAACCCACGAGTCGGCTGTAAATGGAAACCGTTTCCCAGATACTCTATACACAAAGATACGTACACATCTTCTAAATAGAGAAAAGGCACGTACACTGACACGTTGTGAATGCTAGCGGCAGTATATAAATCCATCACATACCCAGTTCCTGAACAGAAGCCAGGATATGAATCTTTAGAGTATTCTTCGTAGGAAACATACCATTTGGAATCTTTAGAACGTATGGGGCCCGCCGTCAAAGGACAGCAGCCGGCAACAGTCTTATGTAGGGGTTTCTCTTTTAATGTTTCAATTAGTTTCGGTATGTTAACCCACATATCATCATCTGTTTTCATCACGTGTTTCACGTGAGGGCAATGCCTGCTCACCCAACCAAGCATTGTTATTGTTTTAAAAGTCAAATTCCGGTAACCCTCTTTGAAATCCCCCTGAATGATGTCTTTGTATATGCCTGCTTCTTTCAACAACGCTGTGTTTTCTGCGTCTGTAGGAAGTCGACCGAACGTAAATGCATAGCGAACGTTTGAAGTATTATTTCGTGAGTGATGCAACCAAGTGTTGCGAATGGTGTCTCGTTGCGTTTTCGATTTGAACTGAGTGAATATTATAATAAACAAATCCAACTGAATTGGCAGATTTTCGTGGGGTTTGCAAATATCTCGGTTCTCTACTATAATTGGAATGTTGTTTGGAACGCAGTTTTTACAAGAATTTCTACTTTGGTCTGTTAACGTTGCAGTTCTTATGGCTTTTACTATTTTACTAGATGAGGCAGCCGTTGCCACCGATGCTGTGGCGTTAGGTTCCACCAATATCGACTGCGTAAATGCTCGCCAATTTGAAGTGAATGCTTTAAGAATGGAGTCAGGTAAGTGCAAATTTCCGGAACCGTATTTTGTTAGAACAGATGTGTAGCCAAAATAATAGGCAACAGAAGAGAAAACGAATAGCATTACGAACACACTGATACGTTTATAAATCGGCTTCATGTTGAGGATACTGGGACAAAGAAAGAGATCAGCATTGAAAATTGGTAAGAAAATAGAAAAGGGTAAAATATCTCAAGACTCCTGGAAAAAATTATAATAAAGTTCTCTCCATTCTAACACCATTCTCCGTTTTCCATTTCGATATGCCGGAAATATCTGCAAAATATACAAAAAAAAAAGTTTAAATAACACACAGATAGAAAATATGTGAGTTGGCATAAAGGTGTGTGTGTGTGTGTGTGTGTGTGTGTGTGTGTGTGTGTGTGTGATCGCCAAAAATTGAAACAACACGGTTACACTGTCGGACGATTTGATACAAATAACTTCTCCCTCAAATCTCATACATTTTACTCTCATCAAAAAAGAAGTAAAGCCGTCCTCTTTGGTTCGTATTCATCTTAACTACAATCACGTGTACCCTGCCTACAAGGATGATAATCACCCTTCACTCCTTAATCTTCGACACACAGGTAACATTTCCACCTGTAATCTAGATATCTCATTTAAACATGTCATGAACAGAGACTTTGAAAGCATCCTACTCCAAAAGGCTGTGGGTCGTGGCCTATTTGTTAGAGCGTTCGACTCATGACCATAAGGTTACTGGTTCAATTACTAGACCGAGCGTCATGTTGCATCCTTGAGCAAGGCCCTTCAATTTTACATTGTTCCATTCTACTCAGTTGTAATAAATACCAGGCGAGTGCTGATGCATTTCTCTCTTTTTTCTCTCTTATTCTAGGTATCTTCATCATGGATCTTCTACCGGTCAAAAGTCCAGGGGTACAGTAACAGCATAAAATGCTCGGTAATTCTACGAAGTACAGTTTAATTCCTCATTTTGTGATTCATTTAAAACAGGCATGGTTAGTCCGCAATACTCCGTGACTAGCATAAGGTCGAGTTCCCGGTTTCTCTGACGTATATATTCCACCCATAACAGAGGGCACCACCCGCTCCAGATTGAGTGGCTGTCTCGCAGACTTTGACATATATATGTTTTCCAGAAGGAGGCGCCGGTAGCAGAAACGCTGACAAGCCGGACAAAATGCTAAGTGACATTTCGTTCGCCTTTACGTTTTGAGTTCAAATGCCGCGGCGGGATCGACTTTGCCTTTCATCCTTTCAGGGTCAATAAAATAAGTACCAGTTGTGTACTGGGCCGACGTAATCGACTTAATCCCTGCCCCGCAATTGCGAGCCTTATGCCAAAATTTGGGGTCCATTGTTATATAAAATAAACAGCGCATCACTTCAAACTGCTGTTGCTTTTTTTAAATATTGTACTTTTAGGCGCAGGCTTGGCTGATTGGTAAGAATCTTGCTTCCCAACCACATGGTTTCGGGTTCGATCCTCATAGGTAAGTGTCTCTTGTAGCCCTCAGATCGAACAAAGCCTTGTGAGTGGGTTTGGCAGGCGGAAAGTGAAAGGAGTCTGTCGTGTGTGTGTGTCTTTGTGTCTGTGTTTGTGCCCTACCATCCCGTAACATCTCTCTTTCCATCAACCCCCCCTCCAACTCTCTCACTACCTCCGCCTTCTTCAAACCCACTGACTCCCACCTCTACCTCAACTTCTCCTCCTCCCATCCATTCCACACCAAACGAGCCATCCCCTACTCCCAGTTCCTCCGCCTCCGACGTTTGTGCAGCCTGGACCAGGATTTCGAGACCCAGTCCCAGTATCTTGCTCGTCTGTTCATGCATCGAGGATACCCCTCCCACCTTCTCCAATCCGCCCTCTCTCCTCCCCCACACCAATCCCCTAACCGTACCCCCTTCCCACCCTGCCACCCTACGGATTTCAGATTTTCTTCGTCGGAGGATCCTACGGGCCTTACGTCGCCTCCAGCTCGATCCCACTACCCACCCCATTTTCCCCAACCCACCCCTATCCGCTTTCAAACGCGCCCGCAACCTACGCGATCTACTGGTCCGCAGTACCTTCTCCTCTTCCTCCCCACCCCCACCCGGCTCCTTCCCGTGCTCCAGATCCCGCTGTCACACCTGCCCCTTCATCACCAACACTACCTCTGTCACCGGATCGAACCTACAAACACTTCACATTCCACACAGTTTCACCTGCACCTCCTCCAACCTTATTTACTGCATCAAATGCACCCTATGCAACCAACTCTACGTGGGGCAGACGGGCCGCCGGCTGGCCGACCGTTTCACCGAACACCTAAGGGACGTTCGGCTAGGTTCGGACTCCCATGTCGGCCGTCACTTCCAACTGCCCAACCACTCTCCCTCTAACATCTCCGTTTTTGGCCTCGCCCTGCACCATGGGTCCACTCCCTCGCGACTCCACTTGGAGCAACGCTACATTTTCAACCTTAATTCTTCTTTCCCCTTCGGACTCAACGCAGCCTTCTCTTCCTTATGACTCTCCCCTTTTACGTCCCTGCAACACTTTACATAATTTTTTTTTTTAATCCCCCCCCCCTGTTCCCCTTACATTATATCCATTATTCTCTTGTTATTACACTTACTTTTTTCCAATTTTTATCTCACCACTACCTACACGCACACATACCCACACACCTTACATATATATACCGCCCACATACATGACAAACATACATACGCGCCCTCACACACACATAGCCGAATGCACATATATACACACACACACCCATATATACGCGCACGCCTTCATACACAGCCGCATACACATGCACACACAAAATAACACACATACGCACGCACACACATAAACACAATTAATTATGCAATGCATGATAAAATTAGTAATGGCTATTAAAACAAAATGAGAAAGAGGTATATACATCATGGCTAAAAACATGTCTGAACAAGAAGAATTGTTATTTTTCTGCCTTGAATAGTAATTTTAGACGCATGCACTTGCTTGTTGTCTTCGTTTATTATGATCATCAACACCATCATCATTTAACGTCCATTTTCCATGCTGGCATGAGTTGGATGGAATGTATTTAGGTTTAAACTCGTTTTGAACTTCCGAACATGCTATCTCTCCATGGCGTGATTCATTCCGGGTACTTCTCAATAAGGTTGCAGTAAAATGTCACATGATTCATTTAAATACAGAACTTAGAAAACCAACTTAAATGTAACTTTTTTCAAATAATGCAATCTCTTTATGCCATGATTTATTGTTGAAACAACTCCTTGGAAGTATTAGATCTGGAACACTATTAAATTTTAAAAATAGGAATGTAAGTCATTGCTTTTGTTAAAAATTTGTCTGATAAGGAACAATATTAGGGTAAAAGCTTGATGACGAAAAGTAATACATCAAAACGTGGATCGACGTAAAACAAGATTGTTATTTATGATAAGGTCATCCATCGTCATAGACTAAGTTTGGTATACGTTTAGTATATTGGGGATGCGTGGCTAAATGCTAAGGGGTGTTGCACTCGTGATGGCCTGATTGTGGTTTCTGTTATTTTGTTCTAAACCAAATGTATTTAATGAGCTTTCTGCAATCAGGGAGGATAAGGATCTCAGTTTTCTTCATTTCGTTTCTTTATATACTTATATATACATTATATATATATAATATATGTGTATATATGTAGTGAAACTACCTCCCGCCATTAGATACAAACTACTATCGCCATTACATACAATCTTCTCATTTAAATATAAATAAATGCGAGCGTAGTAGAGAACCCATTCCCTGTCCATCACGTGACTGATCATTATTCGAATCGGCAACTTCTTCGAACCGTTCCCGCCAGAACGCAAACTGACCAATCACGGCCCCTAATAAGGTCACGTGATAGAGAATATTTCTACCATCTGGTGAGCCAATAGTTTGTTATAAATAGCTTTAACTCGGCAGCCAAATTCGTCTCGGTCCAGTTTCTCTTTGAGAACTGTTCCGTGTACCACACGACAGCAGCAGCAGTTCCAGCGACCACTTCAGCAGCTTCGTCCAGCCACGATGACCTCCGCCGTCGCCACATCAGCAACAAGAGTCTACTACTACTATCCAGCATCATCATCATGACCAACACGATTCTACGATTACTACTAACCAGCAACAATCTCTACCAGCGTCAACACGATTTACTATGTACACCAAACCAAACTCCGCGGCACATCTCTCTCTTCGATTCTGTTAGGTGACTTAGCTTCACCACAGTAAACAAACAGACAAGAGAACCACAGCCAGCGACGAACATCTGTATAACAAGAATCACGGCTAGGCATCGATGCCTCGACATCACAACTAGTGATCAGCTCTGCCAAACTCAGCCTCCCTCACTTTCACATACAGAACTTTTCTTATTGTGTACCCAAGATCTGGTATAATTGCTCACGTGTCATTGACTCTTTCTATCTGCTGTAAACACTCATACACACATGTATCACTCACATACACACTTTTCTTTGTACGACGGCCTGTCTTTGATTATGTTCTTATATGTCGCATTCACACTCTCACACAGACATACATCTTTAACGCTACAATAAATATCTCTGTTGTTCATCTTATACGGTTGTGGTCTTTCATTACTGGTCATCTATGTTATCGACGCATAACATATCATCTATATACATCATTTGATATATATTTTTGTGTTCGACCGTGTGACACGTTTAAATAAAAGGAGTCCTGTTTTTCCATTCGTCACCATATCTCCTTTTATGAGTTCGCACGGTCGTCCCTAACATATATACTCTTTTACTCTTTTACTTGTTTCAGTCATTTGACTGCGGCCATGCTGGAGCACCACCTTTAGTCGAGCAAATCGACGTTGTATTATTAAATATAACACAACGTCGATGACTTACATTCATATTTTTAAAATACTTTTCTGATACAATCTTGACCTAGATTTAGATTTCCATTGTTTTCTTAATCACGTAATTCTATTTTAACTGACATCCTATACTGAATTTGATAGTTGGTTTTTGTGGGTTTTTTTATGGAGTATGAAATTTAATAGTGTTCCAGATCTAATACTTCCAAGGAGTTGTTTCAACAATAAATCATAATTAACACAACACTCGTTATCAATCTGATTCAAACTTGTTAATAGCCAATAACATTTTTTTTTTTAAGAAACATAACATTTTTCGTTTTATGCACACATAACTCTCTCGTTATCTTATTACACATGTATGTGCACGTGTGTGTTACCATCACCGTTTGACAACCGGTGTTGGTGTGTTTACGTCCCCGTAACTGAGCGGTTCATCAAAAGGGTCGACAGAATAAATACGAGGCTTAAAAAAAAAGTCCGAGGGTCGATTGTTCGACTACAACCCTTTAAGGCGGTAGCCCCAGTATGGCCGCAGTCAAATGACACACAAGTAAAAGAATAAAAGAAAGAACATACATACACACACACACACACGTATGTATGTATTTTCAGGAACCGATCGAATCGGGTATTTAAACAATAAAAACATCAAGGTAGAGTCGGAGACAGCGAACCAGCGCAGTTATGTGTTGACACATACGTGCGTTCTAAAATGAATAGGGATTTGTCACTCCAGTTACGTACACATTCACAAGTATTGACAGAATACACAACGTGTCATCAAAGTCACACAGTCGACTATAGGTTCCGGATCAAAACGCATGGAAGGTTCCGAGTTAGGTGGAGAATAAACTATAACATGGATGGGCTGTTTCACTACAGCTGTTTCAGACGTGTCCTTTAGGTTTAATAATAATAATCATTCAAGTTAGGCCTTTAACTTGAATGATTATTATTATTATTATTAAACCTTCACATTTTATGTATTGTACTAATAATAGCTTTCCTACTTGTGCGGATATTTCTACTTTATTCCTATTTTATTTTATTTATATTATTTAAATAGTAGGATACGTTATTTGAATTTATAAAGACCTGAAAAGTTACTTCATTCTGAGTGGAATTTATTTCAGTTTTTTGGCCATAAATGGAGTGCATTTAATTCGATTATGAAGAAGAGAGAGGATGAGGCAAAAAAAACTGTCAACAGTCTGTCATCCTATGTGAAAGGCCTCTCCGAAAAGATACAAAAGATATGCAGTCCATATGACATCAGGACAGTATTCAAGAGTAATACAACACTTCGCAAATATCTCCTTCGAATAAAACCACCAATAGAAGAGAATATGACCAAAACCTGTGTGTACTCCATCCCATGCAGCTGTGGTAGGTTATACAAAGGCGAAACATATCGCCCCCTCAAAATAAGAGTAGAGGAACATCACAAAGCTGTGACATGAGGAGATATATATACACACCTTACATATATATACCGCCCACATACATGACAAACATACATACGCGCCCTCACACACACATAGCCGAACGCACATATATACACACACACACACCCATATATACGCGCACGCCTACATACACAGCCGCATACACATGCACACACATACACACAGGAGTGCACACACAAAATAACACACATACCTGGCACACATACGCACGCACACACATAAACACACACACACACACCCCTCACATACATAAAACCACACACACACACATACACATATACACACACACCTCTCACATACACAATACTCACTCACATACATAACACATACGCACGCACGAAAACATACACAATATACACATACACGCACGCACAAAAAATATACACACGTGCACACGGAAACACATAAACGCACACACACCCGTACCTAACACTCACAATCCCACACACACACGCACATCCACACATATACACACACACGCACACACCCACATACACACACACTTCTCACCAACACTACACACTCACACAGACACGCATACAATCATACACACATGGGCATAAACATCACACGCATATACAATAGCAAACGCACGCACACACACGTACACAGCAACGCACATACACACAACATACACATACACACAAACACACACGCACGCACAGAAAACATACACATACACACACGCGCACATACAAAATACACACACACACGTACACGTACCTAACACCGACAACCCCACACAAACACGAACACACACACACCCAAATAACCACCTGTTGACCTTCTACCTACACTGTCTACAGCGTCCACTAACCAGTCCTGCTACTAATTTCTTCCACTACGTCATACACACACACACACAAACACACTAACAGATAAACCACCAAACCATGCACACACACACACACACACACACACATACATACGCACACACACGTTCTGTTATCACACACACACTCGCAGACTTTCGCACACGCACAGATTCATCTCCCTTTTTCACTCTCCTATCTTAGAAAGAACTTTTCCCCCACCACCTCCTCTTCCGGTCTTTTCATAATGTAACCTCGTGGGCATCGGTACCATTTTCCTCTTTCTCCGTTCTTCCATTCTCCGAACTTTCCATCTTTCCGATGAAGGGCTACGCCCGAAACGTCATATACTCTCTCTTTCCTTTCCTGAGCGTCCAATAATACTATCCATATCACGTCCTCACTTTGTTGTTTTTTTGTTATTGTTTCTTTTAACTATATATATATATATATATATATATATATATATATATATATATATATATATATATATATATATATATTATATAATCATCATCATCATCATCGTTTAACGTCCGCCTTTCATGGGTTGGACGATTTGACTGAGGACTGGTGAAACCGGATGGCAACACCAGGCTCCAATCTAATTTGGCAGAGTTTCTACAGCTGGATGCCCTTCCTAACACCAACCACTCAGAGAGTGTAGTGGGTGCTTTTACGTGTCACCCGCACGAAGGCCAGTCAGGCGGTACTGGCAACGGCCACGTTCGAAATGGTGTCTTTTATGTGCCACCCGCACAAAAGCCAGTCCAGGGCCACTGGCAACGATCTCCCTCGAAAACCCTACGAAGGCCAGTCAGGCGGCACTGGCAACGGTCACGCTCAAAATGGTGCATCTTATGTGCCACCCGCACAAGAGCCAGTCCAGGGGCCCTGGCAACGATCTCACTTGGCTTGCCGGGTCTTCTCACGCACAGCACATATATATCGTCGTCGTCGTTTAACGTCCGCTTTCCATGCTAGCATGGGTTGGACGATTTGACTGAGGACTGGTGAAACCAGATGGCTACACCAGGCTCCAATCTGATTTGGCAGTGTTCCCACAGCTGGATGCCCTTCCTAACGCCAACCACTCAGAGAGTGTAGTGGGTGCTTTTACGTGTCACCCGCATGAAGGCCAGTCAGGCGGTACTGGCAACGGCCACGCTCATCTCGCTCGAGGAACCTCATGTGTCACCTGCACAAGAGCCAGTCCAGGGGCACCAGCAACGATCTCGTTCAAAAATCCTACAACAACCCCACACAAGAGCCAGCCCAGGGGCACTGGCAACGATCTCGCTCGAAAAACCTCATGTGTCTCCCGCACAAGAGCCAGCCCAGGGGCACCGGCAACGATCCCGCTCGGAAAGATTTCATGTGTAGCCCTCACATGAGCCAATCCAGGGTCACTGGCAACGATCCCGCTCGAAAGATTTCATGTGTCGCCCGCACATGAGCCAGTCCAGGGGCACTGGCAACGATCCCGTCCCGCTCAAAACATTTCATGTCACACGCACAAGAGCCAGTCCAGGGGCACTGGCAACAATCTCGCTCGAAAGATTTCATGTGTCGCCCGCACAAGAGCCAGTCCAGGGGCACCGGCAACGATCCCGCTCGGAAAGATTTCATGTGTCTCCCGCATATGAGCCAGTCCAGGGGCACCGGCAACGATCTCGCTCGAAAGATTTCATGTGTCGCCCGCACATGAGCCAGTCCAGGGGCACTGGCATCGATCCCGCTCGAAAGATTTCATGTGTCACCAGCACAAGAGCCAGTCCGGGGGCACTGGCAACGATCTCGCTCGAAAGATATCATGTATCGCTCGCACATGAGCCAGTCCAGGGGCACTGGCAACGATCTCGCTCGAAAGATTTCATGTATTGTCTGCCCATGAGCCAGTCCTGGGGCACCGGCAACGATCTCGCTCGAAAAACCTCATGTGTCACCCGTACAAGAGCCAGTCCAGGGGCACTGGCAATGATCTCGCACAAAAGATATCATGTGTCACCCGCACATGAGCCAGTCCGGGGACACTGGCAACGATCCCGCTCGAAAGATTTCATGTGTTGCCCACACATGAGCCAGGCCGGGGGCACTGGCAAACGATCCCGCTCGAAACATTTCATGTGTCACCCGCATAAGAGCCAGTCCAGGGGCACTGGCAACGATCTCGCTCGAAAGATATCATGTATCGCTCGCACATGAGCCAGTCCAGGGGCACTGGCAACGATCTCGCTCGAAAGATTTCATGTATTGTCTGCCCATGAGCCAGTCCTGGGGCACCGGCAACGATCTCGCTCGAAAAACCTCACGTGTCACCCGCACAAGAGCCAGTCCAGGGGCACTGGCAACGATCTCGCACAAAAGATATCATGTGTCACCCGCACATGAGCCAGTCCGGGGACACTGGCAACGATCCCGCTCGAAAGATTTCATGTGTTGCCCGCACATGAGCCAGTCCGGGGGCACTGGCAAACGATCCCGCTCGAAACATTTCATGTGTCACCCGCACAAGAGCCAGTCCAGGGCCACTGGCAACGATCTCGCTCGAAAGATATCATGTGTCGCCCGCACATGAGCCAGTCCAGGGGTACTGGCAACGATCCCGCTCGAAAGATTTCATGTGTCACCCGCACATGAGCCAGTCCGGGGGCACCGGAAACAATCTCGCTCGGAAGATTTCATGTGTCGCCCGCACGAGCCAGTCCAGGGGCACTGGCATCGATCCCGCTCGAAAGATTTCATGTGTCGCCCGCACATGAGCCAGTCCAGGGGCACTGGCAATGATCCCGCTCGAAACATTTCATGTGTCACCCGCACAAGGGCCAGTCCAGGGGCACTGGCAACGATCCCGCTCGAAACATTTCATGTGTCACCCGCACAAGAGCCAGTCCAGGGGTACTGGCAACGATCCCGCTCGAAAGATATCATGTGTCACCCGCACATGAGCCAGTCCAGTGGTACTGGCAACGATCCCGCTCGAAACATTTCATGTGTCACCCGCACGAGCCAGTCCAGTGGTACTGGCAACGATCCCGCTCGGAAGATTTCATGTGTCGCCCGCACGAGCCAGTCCAGGGGCACTGGCATCGATCCCGCTCGAAAGATTTCATGTGTCGCCCGCACATGAGCCAGTCCAGGGGCACTGGCAACGATCCCGCTCGAAACATTTCATGTGTCACCCGCACAAGAGCCAGTCCAGGGGCACCGGCAACGATCTCGCTCAGAAAAAAAAAAAAACCTCATGTGTCACCCGCACAAGTGCCGGTCCAGGGGCACTGGCAACGATCTCGCACGAAAGATATCATGTGTCGCCCGCACATGAGCCAGTCCAGGGGCACTGGCAACGATCCCGCTCGAAAGATTTCATGTGTCGTCCGCACATGAGCCAGTCCAGGATCACTGGCAACGATCTCGCTCGAAAATCCCATGACGGCCCCGCACAAAGCCAGTTCAGGGGCACAGCAACAATCTATTTCTATTTCACTTGCCTCAACAGGTCTTCGCAAGTGGGATTTAGTGTTCAATTTTAATATAACTCGATTTCGATTTCACTTGCCTCAACAGGTCTTCACAAGTGGAATTTAGTGTCCAATGAAGGAAGGAAGGAAGGAAGATACGCATAAGTGGGCTGGCTGGGCCTTAGATTTAGGTCTCACTTGGCTTGCCGGGTCTTCTCGCGCACAGCATATTTCCAAAGGTCTCGGTCAGAAGTCATCGCCTCGGTGAGGCCCAATGTTTGAAGATCGTGCCTTACCACCTCATCCCAGGTCTTCCTGGGCCTACCTCTTCCACAGGTTCCCTCAACTGTTAAGGTGTGGCACTTTTTCACACAGCTATCCTCATCCATTCTCGCTACATGACCATACCAACGCCATCCATTCTCGCTACATGACCATACCAGATATATATATATATATAATATATATAATATATATATATATATATATATATATATACATATATATATGTATGTATATTGTATAATGTGAAATGATAAAGCATTGATAAAGACAGAAGTTGTAAATTGACTTTATAGATTGCAAGTTAATGATTTCCTTGTGCCTGATAAGATTTATATATATATATATATATATATATATATATATATATATATATATATATATATATATATATATATATAAATAAAATACAGGGTAGCAAAGAAAATTTTAGAAATTTTATTTTACCACCAGTGGTCTAGCGAGGGTAAAAAAACAGTCAATAGACTATGCATTATTCATTTAAAATACAGAGATGCCTGTAATAGGACATCTAACCCGCTAGAAATAGCAGCAAGACTACATACCACAAAAAGTAGGGATAATTTCGAAAGGGAATGAAAAATAAAAACATTTACCGATCTATATTCTGTACCATGGTTTCAAGTCAATTTTAGTAAGATAAAAATTATATATCTCACAAAGGTCGGACTATCATCGGCAGAATGACCAGACAACATTTGAGATACGAGTCAAATAGCATGGTTCATATTCGAATATCTAATTTTCCAAAAATTTTAAATGAATATATCATATATATATATATATATATATATATATATATATATATATATATAAATATATATATATATATCATAGAAGAAACATTAAAATGAGTTAGCGACTTTATATACGGTATCAAACATCCAACATACATCATATCTAAATAAATATTACCATGGCATTCATGATATATAAATCAAAATATAAAATAAGACATACAAATAGAGAAAACCACTATGTGTTTTTTTTTCACACAGCCATGCTTTCTGCATTAAGCCCAAAAAACAAAGCCCTTGAGAAAAAAGAAGCAGAAAACAAAATAAAAATGAAAATATGAATGCCACATACAAATCAGAATATAATTGAGATCAAGACTTGTATCTACACACAATACAGATAAAAAAAAAATTTTTTAACTCTTACTGTAACAGTAAGGAAATAATGTCTCTGCGGTAAGAAGCTTGCTTACCAAACACATAATTCCGGGTTCAGTCCCACTGCATGGCTCCTTGGGCAAGTGTCTTCTACTATGGCCTTGGACCAACCAAAGCCTTGTGAGTAGAATTGGTAGACAGAAACTGAAAGCCCTCATATATATATATATATATATATATATATATATATCAGTCAAGAATAACTATTGTGTCTTTCAAAAGAGACAAAGAGTTAATAGGACTGCGAAAAAGATGTGCTCAAATAAATGAGGCAAGGATAATTAAACATTGGTCATAGAACAAACATTAAAATGAGTTAGCGACTTTATATACGGTATCAAACATCCAACATACATCATATCTAATTAAATATTACCGTGGCTTTCATGATATATAAATCAAAATATAAAATAAGACATACAAATAGAGAAAACCACTATGTGTTTTTTTCACATATATGTATAATTTTAACTCTGTATTTGTAAGTCTTCTATATTTTATATTTTGTGTCATATATCATGGAAGCCATGTTAATATTTATTTATTTATGATGTATTATTTATTTAACTCATTTTAATGTTTGTTCTATGACCAATGTTTAATTATTTATATATATATATATATATATATATATGGTAGGATGGTGTGTGTATGTGTGTGCACGTTTGTGTGAGTGTGTATGTGTGTGATTAATATATATATATATATATATATATATATATATATATAATAAAAGTAAAGTTGTGGAATACCGTACGAGTGGAAATATATATGAAAGAAGGTTTGAAAATGCACTTATTTTTAAAAATATTTATTTAGTTAACCGGTTTCACTTTTTTAGAAAAAGATTATCAAAAGTCTTTGAGAATAATAAAAAATGTTAAAAAACAGTTCGAGAATTAAAATGCATATATACATTCTTTGATGATAAAATATATTTAAAGTATAAAGCTTTGTATGAACTTTGTATTGTTACATACTGATTATCACACATTCTCTGATAATAAGATGAAAATGTTAAAAACAGTGTATGAAAATACACATATGGAAATATACATATTCTTTGATAATCCAATAAAGTTGAGGAGAAACTGACCTGGCTTTTTTCTCTTGTGTATATTGAGGGAATGTTTTACTGTCTTAAGAGACAGTATGACTGGCTAGCTGGGGTGGGAGGGAGGAAGAGTTAAAGAGGATTTTTTTCATTTTTGGTTGGTCTGTGACAGTCTGTCATGGTTCACTGGTTTTTGGGACTGGTTTTGTGCACATCTCTATGTGTGTTTGTGTCCGTGTGTGTGTGTGTGTGTGCCGTTTTTATTGGTCCCAGAGTTTATTGTGGAATGTGTATATGAGTGTGTGTTTGAGTGTTTTTTGTGCCGGTGGGGATGTTAGGTGTGTGTACGTGAGAGTGTGCTTATATCTATTTTTCTGAGTATGTACGTGTTGTTTTAATCGTCCTTGTGGTGCGTGTGTGTGAGAGAGAGCAACCGTATGTATGTGTGAGGGTGTGTACATATGTGTGCGTCTGTGTGTGTACGTGAGTGTGTGTGCGTCTCTCTCTGTCTGAGTGAGTGTGTTGTCTTAAATACCCTTGTGGTGTGTGTGTGTGTAAGCAACCGTATGTGTGTGTGATGGTTCATATGTATGTATGTCTATTTGTGTTGTGTGTTGGTGGGGGTGTTATGTGTGTGTACGTGAGTTTGTGTGTGTCTCTAAGTATGTTTGTGTTTGAATTGTCATTGTGGTGCGTGTGTGTGTGAGGGAGCAACTGTATGTGTGTGCATGAGGGTGCATGTGTGTGTGAGCATGTATGTGTGTGTTGTTTTTATTAGGTGTCCTTGTACGTTGGGTTTATCCAGGTGAGGTGTATGTGTGTGCATGTGTGTTCCGTGTATGTTGGTACTGGGTATGCGTTTGTATGTGTGTGTACGTGGGTATGGTTTGTGTAGTTTCCTGGTGTATATGTGTACATGTGTGTGTGTGCTGTAATTGTGAGTGATTAGTTTTGTTTGTATTGTTAGTACAGTATGTGTGTGTATACGTGTGGGTGTGTTTGTGTGAGTGCGTCTATGTGGCTTGTATTTGTCGGGGAGGTGTGTCATTGTGTGTGCATGCTTCTGTGCATGTGTGCTTGTGGGTGTTTGTTGTGATTGCTGGGATTGTATTGTGTGTTTTTCTTTTGAGTGTGTGTGTGACATTTTTACTGGGGAACAGGCATATGCTGTTTGTATGTGTGTGTACATATGTATGCAAATATGCGTGTGTGAACATGATTTGTGGTTGCCGGAGTGGTGTGTAGGTGTGTGCATGTACCTGTTTACATATGTGTGTATGGGTGTTGGTTGTGGTTGCTACAATTGTATTGTAAGTGTATATATGTATGTGTTTTTTCTTGAAATGTATGTGGGTTTGTGCTCTAGTGTGGAGATATTGTGATTGTGTGTGTGTGTATATATGTGTGTAAGTGTGTTCGTGTCGGAGGTTTGCATTGTATTGGTGTGTGTGTGATTTTGCGTATCTGTGTGTCTTTGTTTTGGGCGTGCACCTGGGGAGGGGGCTTATGTTAGAGTATGTTGAGCTGTGGTCTGTATTTTTGAATAAGATTATTTTCCCTATTTATTCGTGTTTGGTCAGTGGTGTTGTCTGAGCATTGGTATAATGGGAAAACTAGGAATTTGGGGGACTTGTTTTGTGCACAGAGATCTAAGTGCCCACTGAGTGGTATCTGTCTTGTGGTGGGATCCCTCAATTGTTGGCGGTGGACTGTCATCCTTTCTCTGTGAGTGAGGCTCGTTTGCCCTATGTATTCTTTGTGGCACCCTTCACACCTTATGGCATAAAGTAAATTTTTTGATGCGCAGGTGAAGTTATTTTTTATGACAAAAGTGTGTCCCGACTGGAATCTGTATGTTGTTCCTTCCATGAGGTGGATGCAAGTCCTGCAGTTGGAACGGCCACATTTTTTTACGGTAGGTGGTGGGCTTGTGTTGGGCAATTTTGCATTCGTGAGTAGGTTTTTTAGGGATTTGGGTTGTCTTTTGCTTTTTATTATTTTATGGGTTGCAAGTACTCTTTTTAGATGTGGGTCTTGATTCAGTAGTGGGATGTTTTTGTATATTATTGTGTAAGCTTCTGCATTTCTAGGATTGTGTGTTGAGAGATATGGGAGACTATTTAACGTGCCGTGTATGTGTTTCGGTTTTCGCAGGTCATGGGTAGCAATTGTCTTGGCTCGTTCTATTCCATTGTCAACTAATGATGCTGGGTAATGTCTTTCGAGGAGAATTGCCTTTAGTTCTTCGAGTCTTTTATTTCGAGTTCTATAATTAGAGACAATTGTGCAAATTCTTCTCGCAAGGTTGAAGGGAATGTTTGTCTTTGTATGTTTTGGGTGATTGGAGGTGAACAAAAGGTATTGCTTGGAATCAGTCGGTTTGTAATGAATATCAGTCTCAATGCTGGTACCTATTTTTATAATGAGAATGTCAAGAAAAGGAAGTTGGTCTTGACTGTATTCCATTGTAAATTGGATATGGTTGTTGACACTGTTAATTAGGGTTTTGAAGTCAAAGAGTTGGTCGAGTGTGTGGGACCATAGGATGAGGCAATCATCCAAGTAACGTTTCCAATTCTTCAACAGGCATTGGTGGAAAGACAGGCCATATCTAGTTTTGGATTTGTCGTAGATCTGCAATTCTAAGTAGGCCATCACCAGGTTTGCATATGTAGGGGCAACTTTAGTCCCCATTGCAGTCCCTGATACCTATCTGTAGGTGTTATCATTAAAATTCAAAAAATTGTTTTGAAGGATAAACTTAAGGCCCTCGGTGATGAATTCTTTTTTTATTCTTTCTGGGATCTCGGGGATGGTCATATTGCCAGTTTAGCCAATAAAAACACACGCACTGTATATTTGGTGTTAATTTGCTTCAGCTTTATATTACATTACATTACATTACATTACATTAATCCTATTTCGGCCAGAGTTCTTTCGTCACACTTCTGTGACCTCATCAGTGGTCCTTTGCTTTCTTCTTTCTTATGTGTGTCTCACCTTGCTAACTATCAGTCATTTTGTGTTGTGTATTCCTATTGTATGTGTCTATGCATGCGTATCCTTCAATGTGTCTATGTTTTTGTAAGTGCATGTGTGTGTATGGGGAGTGCCTGTATTATCTATATCCTCTGTTAATACATGTTCGCTTGTTTTTGTTTTTATCTATTTATTTGTTCATGTGTTTATACCTACATTTCTTCTTTTTTTTTTGTAAGCCTAGTACTTATTCATCGGGTGAAAGGTAAGATGCCAATCCAGGGTGACATAGCAAAAGGTGGCCAAAAGCTTGAGCAAACCAAGAAAATTACTGACATTTGAGTCTTCAATCAACTGAAGTGACTCCCTATTACCTCGCAAAGCCAAATTCTGAGTTGCAACACAACTTAATGCAATGTAGAATTCTCATCAAAACATCACGCCATCTTTGCTTTTCATGGTCGATTTGTGACTTGAGAGCAGCGTCTATGAAACACTTCTTATCGGTTAGATTTCTCTCCATTTCTTTCCGCCGTGTGAAACTATCTCAATGTTTCTTAGCGTTTTCATGAACCAGCATTCGTTCAGGCGCTTTCCACTGGTAAAATCTGCTTTCCTGTTCTAATGATGGTTGATAATCTGATTGGGAAAAAAGTAGACAACACAAACAAAATGCAGACTTCTTATGAGGGGAACTGAGTAGCCATGAGTGAACAATCTCATCAACTCGACCATTTCCCAATTTCCTTTTCAACCAGTTTTTATTAATTGAGCGGATATTTGTTGGCAAGAAAGGTCCTTCACAGTTCTGAAAAAATATTTCTAACCTAGCTTAACTATTTCTATCCTCCAATATTCAGGAACTATCACCTTCCCAGTATTTGTATCAAAAATTAAGGAGCCCAATGTCATGCTGTTCGATCACTTCTTCAAGTGTAGTGTTAGTGTTTTCGACCGTATTGATTTTAGGTTTGTTTTCACCATTGTAAGACTTAAGACAATTGTCTTCTGCATTGGTCTGACGTGGACTGTTACACAAAGCAGTAATGGACAATAAAATGCGTGGTTGAACTCCAGGCCATCTTTTGGTCTGTGTTGAACAACTATCAGCATGTTTTACAAAGAGGGACATGAAGACTTTGCTCAACTTCTAAGATTCTTCTGCCTCAGCTTGCGTCTTTTTCGCCCTTCTTTTTCCACTTTCTTTTTCCACTTTCTTTCTTAGTTAATGGTTTTTTCATGTTTTTATAACGATTTTCTCTAAGCAAAAAAACCATTGCTTGAAAAAAATCATGAAAAATTCAAACATAAAGATGGATGAAATGTCGTTATGCATTCTGCCTGCCGTGCCAACAATTCCGCCAGCTCGCTGCCTTAATACAACTACTACTACTACTAATAATAATAATAATAATAAGGCAAGCTAGCAGAAATGTTAGCACGCTGGGCAAAATGCTCAACGGTATTTGATCTGCTGCTACGTTCTGAGTTCAAATTCTGCCGAGGTCGATTTTGCCTTTCATTCTTTCGAGGTCAATAAATTAAGTACCAGTTAAGTACTAGGGTTAATCGACTGCCCCCCCCCCCACTCACCAAAAATTTCAAGCCTTGTGCCTAGAGTAGAAAAGAATAATAATAATAATCCTATCTACTATAAGCACAAGGCCTGAAATTCTGGGGGAGGGGTAAGTCGACTAATACCAATCAAAATAACAGCGTGAACAGGAATGCTCCCCTGAATGTCCAAGACACACATCTCCGGTGCCCAGGAGGAGCCACCTCAGAGGGCAGTAGAGTGGACAACCAGACTCCACCCAGTTGTGGTCCTTTTGCTGGCTAAAATATGCGATGTGCTCTCAAATGCAAGTGGTTTGTAATATAAACAAAAAGGAAAAAAAAAACCCACAACGCAAGGACGTGGAATAAGTACAGTGTTATTGGACGCTCAGGAAAGGAAAGAAAAGAAAGAGGATTTCACGTTTCGAGCGGAGCCCTTCATCAGAAATATAGGAAAAGTCCAAAGAAGGGAAAACGGAGAAAGAAAACTGCCAACAATACACACGCGGTCGAAATTTACAGAAAAATAAAAGACGAAGGCAAGGGTATGAACAAGAAGCAGGTGTATTAGTTTGATACTTGAGCAGGTGAAAAAGTCTTTTACGTTTCGAGCCCATGCTCTTCAACAGAAAGGTTCACGAGAAAATAAACAGAGATAGAATATATCGCAGGAGTGGCTGTGTGTTAAGTAGCTCGCTTACCAACCACATGGTTCCGGGTTCATTCTCACTGCGTGGCACCTTGAGCAAGTGTCTTCTACTATAGCCTCAGGCCAACCAAAGCCTTGTGAGTGGAGTTGGTAGAAGGAAACTGAAAGAAGCCCGTCGTATATATGTATATATGTATATATATATATATATATATATATATATATATATATATATATATATATATGTGTGTGTATGTGCGTCTGTGTTTGTCCCCCCCAACATCGCTTGACAACCGATGCTGGTGTTTACATCCCTGTAACTTAGCGGTTCGGCAAAAGGGACCGATAGAATAAGTACTAGGCTTACAAAGAATAAGTACTGGGGTCGATTTGCTCGACTAAAGGCGGTGCTCCAGCATGACCGCAGTCAAATGACTGAAACAAGTAAAAGAGAGTATATATATGATGGGTTCTTTCCGTGTACGAAATCCACTCGCAAGGCATTGGTCACTTCTAGGCAATAGAAGAAGGCACTTGCCCAAGATGTCATAATGTGGAATGGAACCATATCATTGAAAAGCTGTTTTCAAACCACACAGCCATGTTTGCACATGTGGTGTTGACAAATCCCAATAATGATAAAACAGCAGTGTCTCTCACTCCTGGATGGGACCAGATGCAAGTTATCTTACGTGTGCATAATTTCCAGGTGTTTTAACACCAGATGCGTTGATCAGAATACATTCTCTTATGCCTAAAAGTGCAGCCTACCCATAGACCAGTAAAGCACATACCTGGTGTACGTCTGTTCAATATTGTTTATATCCCTTGAACTGCTATAATTTCTCTTGGCTTGATGAGTCTTCTACTCAAACATGGCATGAATTAGAAGCAGCTCAAAGGATATAAAACAGTATCGAAAGCACATACCAAAGTATGTATTTTGCTAGTCTGCGCTTCTAGGCTGCACTTCTAGGCATAAAAGAATATACTCTCATCAAAATGTGCCTGGTGTTAAAAACACCTAAAATTCATAGACAAGTGAGACAATACGCACCAGATCCAATTCATGATGCTATATATATATATATATGTATGTATGTATGTTTGTAACTTGCATTGAGTGTAAATTGAAACAATTGTAGGCAATGTTAATAAATAAATTAACTTATAACTATTAAATCTCTCCATTTTCTTACTTAATAATAATAATATATATATATTGTTGCACTTGGGGATGGTCATATTGCCAGTTTAGCCAATAAAAACACACGCACTGTATATTTGGTGTTAATTTGCTTCAGCTTTATATTACATTAATCTTAATCTTATTTCGGCCAGAGTTCTTTCGTCACACTTCTGTGACCTCATCAGTGGTCCTTTGTTTCCTTCCTTCCTTATGTGTGTCTCACCTTGCTAAATATCAGCCATTTTGTATTTTGTATTCCTATTGTATGTGTCTACGCATGCGTGTCTTTCAATGTGTCTGTGTCTTTTGTAAGTGCATGTGTGTATGGGGAGTGTCTGTATCACCTATATACTCTGTTAATACGTGTTCGTTTGTATTTGTTTTTATTTATTTATTTGTTCATGTGTGTGTGTGTTTTTTTTGTGTTTAATTAAATTTTGTTAACGTATGTAGTATTTAATTCCATTTGTTTATCTATGTATTGTATTATACTTTGTTCATATTATTATTGGTTTATGGGTAACATGTTGTCACATGCTGTGGTTTGTTAGTGGTGTGTGTTAGTGTTCCATTCTAGTTTCCTATTCAGGCTAGGTTTCTCTTCTATTATGTGTGTAGCTTCAGTAATTTGTCTAAGTGCTGCATCACTGCTATGTGTAGATAAGATTTTAATTTCTATGTTGTTGATTGAGCCTCTATGTTCTTGCTCAGCGTGCTGGTACAGAACTGATGAGTTCTTCCCTTCCTTAAGTTCCCTCCAATGTTCGTTTGCCCGCTCCCCTATGCTCCTTGCTGTTTCGCCTACATATGTCATTGTCTTATTTCTGCATCGTCCCTCTGTACATCTTATACTATAGACCACATTTCTGGTTTTGCAGTTCGTTTGTGGGCTAAATCTACATACGATACAGTTCCTATCAGTGCAGGGGGTTCTACTGAAAGGGTATGTTCTACTGATAAGGGATTTAATAGGGTTGCCTGGCCTTTCAACAACCTTAATTCTTAGCTTAATTTTGTCTAGGGCCCTTCTAAAGCGGTACGCCAGTTCGCCTCTAGGGGTGGTGTCGACGAACATGACGCTCTGGTACTTGTGGCTATCGTACCATGAGCTTGCCTTCCCTATTTTCTTCTTAGTCCTTTCTATGGTGTTCCATGATTTGCTCCTATAGAGTGGGCAAATCCCATTCCTATCGTTGCGTTTGATTGTTTCAAACTTCTTCATAGCTCCTTTGTATACCCTGATCCTTTCTTTATGGCTGTAACCTGAGAACTGCATGCGGTGGACGAAATGTTGTATATGTCTCTTTAATTCTGTAGGGTCGCACATGCAGGAGACATTTCGCATTACTCTGACGAGGTCTGCCATCAATATGTTGAATTTGGCATTGTCCGCAATAACCGAGTTCCGGTGGATCAGGTATTTGGAGGCCATAGGTTTTGTATAGTGTGAATGGAGGATTCTGGTTTTATTGTTCTTAGTTTCTAGCCAGAGTTCAGTATCTAATACAGGTAATCTATGGTTAGGGTGTTTAGTAGGGTAGTCTATCGTAACTTTAATACTCTGGTGGATGGAGTTAGCTATTTGCTGGATGCTCTCCATAGTCTTAGTTTCTATTTCTATTTCAGGGGTACTCTCTTGTGGGGGTGTCTTTACCACTAAGTTGATATCATCGACATATCGAGAGTACACATTCACGAGTATGGAGTTCTGTGTCAGGCGTTCCTTAAGCCTTCTGTCCCACCATACCATGAAGAGATTGGCCACATCACCGGCGATACTAACACCGATGGCTGCCCCCTCGTCCTGGGCGTATAATTTGTTGTTAAATTTAAAGGTGTGGCCTTTTAGGGTGACCTTTATACTAGCTCCTAGTGCATGTGCGATCATTTTCTATAAGATTAAGATTAATGTAATATAAAGCTGAAGCAAATTAACACCAAATATACAGTGCGTGTGTTTTTATTGGCTAAACTGGCAATATGACCATCCCCAAGTACAACATGTTTCAACACACGATTTCACATCAAAAATCTTGCAAAACAAATATGTAAACAGAATATATATATACATATATATATATATATATATATATATATATATATATATATATATATATATATATATACACACACACACACACAAACAGAGATAGATAGATAGATAGATAGATGGATGGATGGATGGATAGATAGATAGATAGATAGATAGATAGATAGATAGATAGATAGATGGATGGATAGATACACAGACAGACAGACAGACAGATAGATAGATATCATCTTGAACTGGTTTCAGTTACCAAAGTTATATTAAAGCCTGTAAATGCACAATGGAATCAAACCCGTAATCACAAAGTTGTAATACAAACAGTGCAATGGGTCCACATAACCAACGAGTTATATATCATTGAAGTGCTGTGCAGATGAATTGAACCCACAATCAAGTAGTTGTAAAGTAAACTTTCTAACTACGGCTGCATGTAAATCCCAAACACCGAGCGGTCCATTATTTAAATGCACTGTTGCCCCTCTCTTGCAAGCACACAAATACTTGTTAGAACAGTTCTCAAAGAGAATTCGAAGTATTTCGTAAACACACAACCAGTCTTTCGTTGTTCTATATTGAATTTCTACTTCAAACGAGGTGTAATGGTGGTAGTCGTGGAGTGTTAATGGTTAAACAAACAAGAAGAGAGAAGGTGTAAGAATAAGGTTTAACCGTCTGTGAACTGGAAATCTGCGAAGCAGCTAAAATTTTTGTCGTTTGGCTAAAGGCGGCCTTCAAAATCACTCCACTTTTCGACCATCCTTTAAAAGAAGGGCACTATCTTATCCGGTATAACCACATAAGCGTACCCCACGACCGAATTTATTTCCTCATAACTTTCAGGAAAATGGGTATTTTTTGCTGAAATTTTCTACAAACACTTTCTAGATGGTGAAGATTACGGAATACATCGTATTTAATGTGAAAACAAATGGAGTGATCGATTTGATGAGGAAAACAATGCGGCACACTTGTGTGGTTACGCCTATTATCCAATTGTTTGTTTTAGCATATTTTCATTCATGTTATTTATTTATTTATGTTATTTATTTCGACATGGTAGTATGCGACTTGTCTGCTGTGTGCAAGCAGGTGGGAGCGTCTTTTGGTTGAAAAAGATCAGGCACGAGAGGTTAATGAGGTAATTTGCGTAGATAATAAATAAGAGGCTGAATAGAGGGGGGGAGAGAGAGAGAGAGAGAGTGTGTGTGTGGCAGACAGCGAATGAGTAAGAGATATAGAATGAAAGACAGAAAGAGAGAGAGTAAGAGAACGAGAGGAGGGGGATCAATTCAACACTAACAAAGACCGAAAATGTTATAGAAAACAGAAGTGATGGGGGAGAGTAGGAGGATAGAAGACACGTGGGGAGAGAGAAGAGGAAAGGGAAGAAAAATTTAACTATTACTACTACTATAACTACTACTACTACTATTATTATTATTATTACAATGTCCTGATGGGAATCGCCCCTGTGTGGTCTTTCGGCCTGTTAGAAATAGCAGTCAGATCTTCATAAAACTACGTCTACTGGCTGGAACAAAAACAAGGACACAGTGGACAGTGTAGGCACTCTTACGTTTGAATAAAATATATAACATTGTCACGGATGGAACGCCTTCGATATGGTCTTCTTTGCCAGGGCTGTAGTCGCTCAGCCTTGCTAGAAATAGCAGTTAAATCTCCATAAAAACTATATTAAATAAATAAAGACACAGTAGGGTATATTTTTATGATTGTAGATAATGTAGGCAGTCAAGTATGAATAAAATAGACAGGGTTGTCATGGCTGGAACGCCTTTGATACAGTCAGCTACTCCGGAGCTCTAGCCATTTGGCCTTGCTAGAAACAACAGTTAAATTTCTATAAAACCATATCAAACTAGATGTGAATATAATAGACAAGACAGGCACGGTTGGAAGGCCTCTGACACGATCTGCTTTGCCAGGAATAACCTAGAGCTAAAACAACTAGTGATGCCGTTTTTGTTAGATGTGATGAAATAAGGAGGATGAAGAATTCCACGAACCAGCAACCATAAAATAAACACGAACGAACACACAAGACGATGTAGTTCCAGCCACAGCGAAGAGATAGTCACAGATGGAGCGCCTTTTCATCATAGGGACTATGAGGGTCATGGTTGACATGGGGCTAAACAACAACAACAGACATCATGCCAAAAGTGAACAAGGAAGACAGACTCCACGCGGGTAGTCGACATGCTAGAAATAACAGCCAAAGTTTCCTTTAATTATGCCCCCAGTATGTTATGAAATAAAATGGTTGATGTAATTCTAGGTGTTGTAATGCCATGTCTGGATGTGAGAAATAGAATAAACGGCGTGATGGTCACATTTTGGTAAGTAAAACGTTTGGTTTGAAGCGAAGAAACATTGAATAATCTAGTTTTATGATGGAGATAGTGTAGAAAAAGGCATAATTGTCTTCGAATTGCTTTTTTATCGTATGTCTGTTTGCTCTACAAGGCTGACCTAGGGTTAAATAAACTAGGGACAATGACTAAGTCTGAATTCGTAACTCGAAATTGCTTGAAATAATCGACAAATTTCCCTCAAATTACTATGTTAATGAATAAAAAAAGAGAGGAACGGTAGTGTAAGTTCTAGTTGGATTTTTGGGGAGTGGCGGGAGATATATGAAAGGCCTCTCGAATAAGGATTTTCTGCTCCATCTAGGGCTGAATAACAATAAAGAATGAACATTTCTTCACATAGTTCTTTACAGAGTGTATAGAGAAAAGATAAAATGGTCATGTCTATAAGGTTTTTTAATATAGTTCTGGCGGATATGGTTCAAATAAGGAAGAAAAGGAGGCTGTAGGTGTTGTTGGAAACTGTTAGAAATAGCAGCCAATTCATCATATTACACACTAGACTCATGAAAAATAGAAAGAACTCATTGAATATACAATAAATAATAATAAAACGAGATGGTCGCGATTAGATTCCGTTTGGTTAGAGTTCTACTCGGTCAGAGACTGACTGGAGTGAATTAAAGAACTTAAAAGAACTTAACTAGACTAAAAAAAAACAACAGCGACGACGATGACGAAGGAAAATAAAATACAAACTGGAATCTATCAATAAATTAAGGAGAGCTTTAAAGACATGAGAAGAAAAAAATCGTGCGAAAATGCCACTTACCAATTCTTGCAGTAAATATCGTTGAAAGAGAAGCGATGCGCTTAGTTTAGGCTTTAATACAAGTAAGATAGAAATGGTAAAAACAAAAATAAGACTTATAATTTAGCAGAGGAATATATATCCTTTCTTTCCTTGTGTATCCAGTACGTGTGATTTTGTCCGTTATCATGATTTTTTCACATTCGTTCTTTCTTTTTGTTTTTGTTTTCATTTCGACTCCTGAGCACTGCTCACTTGCTTATCACTATAGAGCGCTGTATAAAGGAGACAAGCTATGTTTGAACACGCAAAAACACACTTTCTGCTTCATTATTTTCATGTCAAAATAAATATTTGCCATGGGAAATTATACATCATTTGAAAGTTCTGGATGTGAACTTTCTTCACATAGTTTTAATTAAAATCCGACAGTTACACTACTCAGGGTCCCTCACACATCCTGGTATTTCCACGCATTTTAAAAGTTTGTCTGTTTTTTGGGTTTTTTTTCTTTGTTGGACTGCTGAACGTTAACCCTCCTAGTTCAATGCGCTGGAGCACTATAATAGCTGTATCGAAAATCATTGTCATGATGAATAATGTTTTTGTTTTATTTCAATTTTTTTTTTTAATTGATGGGGGTAGGTCAGGTAATCGTTACGAAATATAAAAGTGAAAAGTTTATTGTTAATTTTCACTCAGAAAAGAACATAAGATAAAAATTAGTTTCTCGTGAATCATAAACTTTAAAGTTTATTTTTCCTAAAAAGCTAACCTCAGCATTTCCAAGACCTTGATGCGTAAAAACAAAAATGGAAAAATCCCTGCCAAACAGGAGAAAATCCTACTTATGTGGGAGCCCTAATCCGAAACTCTGCCATATTTGATAATCTATTAAAATTCTACTGAAATGCTGTCATGTCCCAAAATATCAGGATTTATTTAATTCTATACCTACAACAAATGTGCCAAAAACTGACGTCCCTGTGCTTTGTACTTTGGGATTTAACAATGTATGAAAACACCATGTGACATGTAACAGAATAGGCTTTATATAAATATTTTTAAAATTGCCAAAAAGCAGTTTTCTTTCGTAAAACCTGGGGGAGAAAAAAAACCCAAGTCACTATTAATATGTGTAATTTGAAGATGATTATCATCTCAATTTCAAAGATATGACATCAGCATCATTCAAGCAGTGTCATTCTTTTACAATCTTGTGTAAAAATATGTCTGGCCATAGCCTGGGCAAAGTTTAGAGAGCTCTTACCCCTGCTGGCGACAAAGGGACTCTCACTCAGAGTAAAAGGCAGACTGTATGACGCATGCGTACAAACAACCATGCTACATGGCAGTGAAACATGGGCTGTAACTGCTGAGGACATACGTAAGCTCGCAAGGAATGAAGCCAGTATGCTCCGTTGGATGTGTAATGTCAATGTGAATACCCGTCAGAGTGTAAGTATCTTGAGAGAAAAGCTGAACATTAGAAGCATCAGTTGTGGCGTGCAAGAGAGACGATTGCGCTGGTATGGACATGTGGTGAGAATGGAGGAGGATAGCTGCGTGAAAAAGTGCCACACCCTAACAGTTGAGGGAACCCGTGGAAGAGGTAGGCCCAGGAAGACCTGGGCTGAGGTGGTGAGGCAAGACCTTCGTACATTGGGCCTCACCGAGGCGATGACTACGGACCGAGACCTTTGGAAATGGGCTGTGCATGAGAAGACCCGGCAAGCCAAGTAAGATCGTTGCCAGTGCCCCTGGACTGGTTCTTGTGCGGGTGGCACATGAGATGCACCATTTTGAGCGTGGCCGTTGCCAGTACCGCCTGACTGGCTCCTGTAGGATTTTCGAGCGAGATCGTTGCCAGTGCCCCTGGACTGGCTTCTGCGGGTGGCACATAAAAGACACCATTTCGAGCGTGGCCGTTTTCGTGCGGGTGACACGTAAAAGCACCCACTACACTCTCTGAGTGGTTGGCGTTAGGAAGGGCATCCAGCTGTAGAAACTCTGCCAAATCAGACTGGAGCCTGGTGTTGCCATCCGGTTTCACCAGTCCTCAGTCAAATCGTCCAACCCATGCTAGCATGGAAAGCGGACGTTAAACGATGATGATGATGATGATGATGGTGAACTATTATTTTGCAAGAAGATAGGTGAGGGTTGGCAACAGGAAGGGCATGCAGCCGTAGAAAATCTGCCTCAACGAATTTCTTCCATTCCATGCAAGCATAGAAAAGTCAGCATTAAGACGACGATGATGATGATGGTGTGTGTGTGTGTGTAAATACACACACACAGATAGATAGATAGATAGATAGGTAGATAGATAGATAGATAGATATACAGGGTGTCCCAAAATTAATTATTCCAATGAAATCAGGTAATGTTTTTTTTTTTTTAAACTGACAGAATTTTATATTCATTACTTAATTATGATACCAAACTAAACACATGTGTACATCTTACATCAAAACTTTATTGAAAATTTTCAACATGTAATTTGTCTATATCACTGCAAATTTCAAATCTATCTTTAGCATCGCAAAACACATATTCTTTTGTACTCTAGGCACCAGGCCTGAAATTTTGGGGGAGAGGGGGCCAGTCAATTAGATCGACCCCAGTAAGCTGAAAGGACAAAAGGCAAAGTCAACCTCGGCGGAATTTGAACTCAGAACATAACGGCAGACAAAATACCGCTAAGTATTTCACCCGCCGTGCTAACCACTCTGCCAGCTCGCTGCCTTCTAGGACGTTGTATTGTTGAATTGAACAATGACAAATGAGACAGTTAACTTTTAGTCTTGGCAAAAAGTTGAGTGTTAAGGTCTAAGACATAAGAGAAGTCTGTAAACAACTGAATTTTAATGAATATCTCGGTTTATAATGAACGGCTTTGTTAACCTTGTATGAATTCACATATATATATATGTGTATGTATGTGTGTGTGTGTGTGTGTGTGTGTGAATATATATATATATATATATATATATATATGCTGGCATGGGTGGGATGTACATATATATATATACATGAATATATATATATATGTGTATATGTATATATATATTGTATATATGTATATACATATATGTATATATATATTGTATATATGTATATATGTATATACATATATGTATATATATTTATACATGTATATATGTATATATATATATATATATATATATGTGTGTGTGTATATAACTTTAAAAAAACAGAACAAGAACATGATGGACAACAATAAAAACTTATAGACAGATTGGCGATACAAAGATGGACAGGAAAGCCAGGATGGAACATTCGTGGCTTCCTATTCATCAGTCAAGCTTCCAATCATCTAAACTAAGGGCATTAAATTTTTGGAAGAAAGCGAGCAAATATGTGTGACAACACAGATACAAAAAGAAAAAAGACGACAAAACAGAGAAAATGTTGCAAGATTACAAATACAAGCAACAAAAATAACTTAATTAAAAGGAAAAGCTGGCAGAGTAGGATACAAACTGGTCACCTACATAGTTAATCAGGAATTCGGGAAGGTGTCATCCCTTCATGACTGGTGTAGCAGCATTATAGTATTAGATAAAAGTAATTATAGGTGCATGAAATTACTGGACCAGATCATGATGGTTATAGAAAGCATCAGAGCCCAATTGATTGGGAACAGAATGAAATGCAGGTCGGCTTTGTACTGGGGAGAAGCACTGGTGATGCTATTTTTAAAGTCAGACAAATGCAGAAGTATTTGGCTAAGAATAAACCATTGGTGGAGGCCTTCAACAGAGTATCCGACTGTGTGATATGGTGAGCTCTGAGGAAGCTAGGAGTAGACAATTCGCTTGTGAAAGCTGTACAGAGGTTCTGTTAGTAAGCTGAGAGTGAACCATGAGTATAGTAGTAAATTCTGTGTGTGAGTAGGTGTTCATCAGGGTTCGGTTCTCAATCCCCTCCGATTCATCATTGTCTTCCAGGCCATAACAGAGGAATTGAAGACCAGCTGCTTCTGGGAACTGCTATATGTTGATGATATTGCTCTCATAGCAGATTCTGTAATAGAACTAATATAAGAAGTTCCAGACATGGAACCAAACCTGGAATCAAAGGGCCTTAAGGTTAACTAAATAAAGATGAAGGTCTGAGCAAGCAGAAAAACAGACAAGACCCTATCCTCTTCATGTAAATAGACCTATTTCATATGTAGGAAAGGTGCTAGATGGAATTCCATATGGATGTAGTATGTCTTCCAGGCCATAATAGAGAAATTGAAGACCAGCTGCTTCTGGGAACTGCTATATGTTGATGATCTTGCTCTCACAGCACCTGTTTTCTCAGTTTCTTTCTTTTCCCCACCCCAAACCACTTCCATTTTCCATCACCTCTCCTTCCCTCCTACAGTCGCCACCAATCACCATCTGAGCCTTCTCTCATGCCCTCCTACATCCACTGCAACCCCAACCCTTGAACTTCTCCCATATTTCACTTTATCATTTTTCCACAGTCACCTCTCTCCTGTGCTCTCACCACCCAGTCCTAACCTCTGTACCACCCCCACTAGCTCTCACCACCCAGTCCTAACCTCTGTACCACCCCACTAGCTCTCACCACCCAGTCCTAACCTCTGTACCACCCCACTAGCTCTCACCACCCAGTCCTAACCTCTGTACCACCCCACTAGCTCTCACCACCCAGTCCTAACCTCTGTACCACCCCACTAGCTCTCACCACCCAGTCCTAACCTCTGTACCACCTCACTAGCTCTCACCACCCAGTCCTAACCTCTGTACCACCCCACTAGCTCTCACCACCCAGTCCTAACCTCTGTACCACCTCACTAGCTCTCACCACCCAGTCCTAACCTCTGTACCACCCCACTAGCTCTCACCACCCAGTCCTAACCTCTGTACCACCTCACTAGCTCTCACCACCCAGTCCTAACCTCTGTACCACCCCACTAGCTCTCACCACCCAGTCCTAACCTCTGTACCACCCCACTAGCTCTCACCACCCAGTCCTAACCTCTGTACCACCTCACTAGCTCTCACCACCCAGTCCTAACCTCTGTACCACCCCACTAGCTCTCACCACCCAGTCCTAACCTCTGTACCACCCCACTAGCTCTCACCACCCAGTCCTAACCTCTGTACCACCCCACTAGCTCTCACCACCCAGTCCTAACCTCTGTACCACCCCACTAGCTCTCAGCACCCAGTCCTAACCTCTGTACCACCTCACTAGCTCTCACCACCCAGTCCTAACCTCTGTACCACCTCACTAGCTCTCACCACCCAGTCCTAACCTCTGTACCACCTCACTAGCTCTCACCACCCAGTCCTAACCTCTGTACCACCTCACTAGCTCTCACCACCCAGTCCTAACCTCTGTACCACCTCACTAGCTCTCACCACCCAGTCCTAACCTCTGTACCACCTCACTAGCTCTCACCACCCAGTCCTAACCTCTGTACCACCTCACTAGCTCTCACCACCCAGTCCTAACCTCTGTACCACCTCACTAGCTCTCACCACCCAGTCCTAACCTCTGTACCACCTCACTAGCTCTCACCACCCAGTCCTAACCTCTGTACCACCTCACTAGCTCTCACCACCCAGTCCTAACCTCTGTACCACCTCACTAGCTCTCACCACCCAGTCCTAACCTCTGTACCACCTCACTAGCTCTCACCACCCAGTCCTAACCTCTGTACCACCTCACTAGCTCTCACCACCCAGTCCTAACCTCTGTACCACCTCACTAGCTCTCACCACCCAGTCCTAACCTCTGTACCACCTCACTAGCTCTCACCACCCAGTCCTAACCTCTGTACCACCCCACTAGCTCTCACCACCCAGTCCTAACCTCTGTACCACCCCACTAGCTCTCACCACCCAGTCCTAACCTCTGTACCACCTCACTAGCTCTCACCACCCAGTCCTAACCTCTGTACCACCCCACTAGCTCTCACCACCCAGTCCTAACCTCTGTACCACCCCACTAGCTCTCACCACCCAGTCCTAACCTCTGTACCACCCCACTAGCTCTCACCACCCAGTCCTAACCTCTGTACCACCCCACTAGCTCTCACCACCCAGTCCTAACCTCTGTACCACCCCACTAGCTCTCACCACCCAGTCCTAACCTCTGTACCACCCCACTAGCTCTCACCACCCAGTCCTAACCTCTGTACCACCCCACTAGCTCTCACCACCCAGTCCTAACCTCTGTACCACCTCACTAGCTCTCACCACCCAGTCCTAACCTCTGTACCACCCCACTAGCTCTCACCACCCAGTCCTAACCTCTGTACCACCCCACTAGCTCTCACCACCCAGTCCTAACCTCTGTACCACCTCACTAGCTCTCACCACCCAGTCCTAACCTCTGTACCACCTCACTAGCTCTCACCACCCAGTCCTAACCTCTGTACCACCCCACTAGCTCTCACCACCCAGTCCTAACCTCTGTACCACCCCACTAGCTCTCACCACCCAGTCCTAACCTCTGTACCACCCCACTAGCTCTCACCACCCAGTCCTAACCTCTGTACCACCTCACTAGCTCTCACCACCCAGTCCTAACCTCTGTACCACCTCACTAGCTCTCACCACCCAGTCCTAACCTCTGTACCACCCCACTAGCTCTCACCACCCAGTCCTAACCTCTGTACCACCCCACTAGCTCTCACCACCCAGTCCTAACCTCTGTACCACCTCACTAGCTCTCACCACCCAGTCCTAACCTCTGTACCACCCCACTAGCTCTCACCACCCAGTCCTAACCTCTGTACCACCTCACTAGCTCTCACCACCCAGTCCTAACCTCTGTACCACCTAATGTCTCTCGAAGTCATATCCCAACACATCTTCACCACCATCTCTCTCACTATTGCTCTCTTTAGTTCACTCCCTGAATCATATGTTTTCTGTATCTTACTCTCTAACCCACACTCCTTTCATTTCCAACTGAGATACCCATGTATCGACTGCACAGCAAGACACATGTCCTTGCCCCCCCCCCGTATGCTTTTAATCTCTTATTTTCTCGCATTGAAAATTATCTATTATAGGTAGTTTCTTTTGTGTTTAAAAGTACACTATTATATATTGAGACTATGTTGTCTATTGATTTTTTTATACATGCTAGGCCACTGGTAGTGAAATTTCTGAAAAATATTTGCTACCCTATATATTTTACGTATATATATATATATATATATATATATATATATATATATATATATATATATATATATATATATATATAATTATGTGTATTTCTTCTATCTTAATGAATAAAAATTCTTCTGATAGAATAAATGGGTTAATAGAAACCAATGTAGCAAAGAACACAAAATAACTGTGGTTTAGTTCCTGTTTTTAAGGCAGGGACTCCTTGAAATTTTGGGTATATATATGTGTATCAATATGCATGTATGTGTGTGTTTGTGTATATGTATTTATGTATGCATGTACGTTCTCACACATTTATAGGTATGTGTTGTCCAAACCACTATCCGGCAGCGTCCAATTCTCTAACGGTTTTTTTCAAATGAATCAAGTCATAACCTTATCCATCTATTGTTTTCATAATCAGTCATAATGTCTTACGTTTAAGATGATTCCCATGCTTTCCCTGATGAGAAGGTTACAATTTTAATATCAAAGATCCCTATGGATCACACAAGTTGTAATCCTTTGAAACATATGTAGGAATAAAGTATGCAATTATAACATGCGTTTTCTCCATTCCTTAAATTCTTAAATATATATATATATATATATATATATATATATATATATATATATAATACAAAGAATATATATACATGTATACACACATATATGTACATACTTACATCTACATGTGTATATACATGCATATCAGGGTACAGGACGTTAGAACAATAAACTACAGACAACAGAAAGCCACTTGGAATATCCCTTCATCAGCTGTCTCTATTCTATCTAGACGTTTCGAAGACAAGACAGAACGTACTCTAGAATAGTCTCTTCCTGAGTAGTGGATCAACCCACTACACAGAGGATTCCAAGGTGGCAAACACAAACCAAGACAGGAAAAAATGGACAGTGAAAACAACATTCAAAAGCCGTACGGTCAAACGCAAATCTGAGGTAGAACGCTAGGCATTCTTTCAGTTTTTGTCTACCAAATCCACTCACAAGGCTTTGGTCAGCCCAAGGCTATGGAAGAAGATACTTGCCCAATGTGCCACACAGTGGGAACTGAACCTAGAACCATGTGGGTGGGAAGCAAGCTTCTTACCACACAGCCACTCCTGCACCTATATTGTGTAGAGAACAATATTTGGTCTCTTTGAGAACAAAAACTCTCTAGTAATGGTGCCAAGATAAATGCATCCAATATACAATTACAGTTAGCACACTGGGGCGAAATGCTAAGTGGTATTTTGTCTGCCGTTACGTTCTGAGTTCAAACTCCGCTGAGGTCGGCTTTGCCTTTCATCCTTTCGGGGTCAGTGAAATCGACTTAAGCCTTTGTCTGTCCTTGTTTGTCCCCTCTATTTTTAGCTCCCCTGTGAACAATAAAGAAATAAATATACGATCACAGTGGGCGGAGTTAGAACGAGAACAACTTAGTTTTTTTCTGGCTTTGTAATATGTATAAATATAAATTAATATTTGGTGGAAACTTGATCCTGTCTAGCAGGGCAATAAATCTGAATAAGAATTGAATGGGTTCCATGTAGGAATGCAAAATGCAAAATTTAGGTTAGTTAGAATAAGTCTGTAACATATTTCAACTGCTAAAAGGCAAATACACTGCAGTTACCATGGAGAAAATAACTTTTCAGCGTCGCCATCTATCTTGTTAGACTGCAACACTGAATGGACTGGGCTGCAGTTTAAAGTCATACCTATATAAACATATGTATCTATAAATACTTACATACATATATATATATATATATATATATATATATATATATATATATATATATATATATATATATATATATATATATATATATATATATACACATATATATATATTGTATATATATATATATATATAAACAATATATGAGTATATGCATATATATGTACATGTATGTATATACGTTCATCCACATGTACATATAGATACCTAACTGGGTACATGACGTGGCAAAAGAACAAGGACAAAAATGGTAAACAAGGTGCAACAAACAAGCAGGCCACATAGAAACATCCCCTTCATCAGCTGCCACCATTAAAACTCCGGCATCTGTTGCACCTTGTTTACCATTTTTGTCCTTGTTCTTTTGCCACATCATGTACCCAGTTATGTATCTATATGTACATGTGGATGAACGTATATACATACATGTACATATATATGCATATGCTCATATAGTGTTTGTATCACGACAGAACGCACGCATTAGCTTTATATATATATATATATATATATATATATATATATATATATATATATATATATATATATATATATATTTATATATATATATATATATATATTTATATATATATATATATATATATATATATTTATATATATTTTTATATATATATATATATTTATATATATATATATATATATATATATATATATTTATATATATATATATATATATATATATATATATATATATATATATATATATATATATATATATATATATTTAATGGAAAAAATATAATATTAAATTTTTGTAAAGGAAATATGTCAATGAAAATAAAGTTTATTTGGTAACCGAAAGATTACTGAATATTTTGATACCCCATACATCAAAATCAACAACTCAATTTTCGAATGCATAAGGAACATACGCGTGCATGCACACACACACACACACACACACACACACACACACACACACACACGCATACACGCATACCCACAGGTAAAAACTCAATTAAATTCAATTTATCAAAAATTAAAATTAAATTAAGCTTCACAGTATATAATATATAAATATATAATTTAGAGAAAAGAACCAAAGTTCATGAACTCATCTATGAAAATCCACAGTCACATACAGAAAAAATTAATAAGTAAATACACGATAAATAAGTATAATAAAATACAAAGTAAAAATCATAAAATAATAATAAAAACGACTACACGTGTTTCATAACCAAGTTTTCAAATAGAAACTAAAGTATAATCAAATCGATTAAATCGATCGAAAATCAATTCTATTCAAAAATATAGCTAATCTTCAGGTCAAAATACGACAATAATAATAATAATAAAATGAATGTATATATCAACCAACAATAAATAACAAATGAATGTATATAAAAATACCTATTATATCAATATAAAAAAATGTTAAACAATATTATTAAAAAGAAATGTAATACTAATCTTATCGAAAATTATAAACGTGATATATGTGATATATATATATATTTTATCTCTGCATGTATGTATATATACATACATATATATGCGTATATATACATATACATATATATACATATATGTGTGTGTGTGTGTATGTATGTATGTATGTATGTATGTATATATATATATATATATATATATATAGGTTCAAGAAAATGAAAAGACAAAAAAACAACAATAAAAACAACGTGAGGACGTGATACAGATTGGGTTACAAGACGCTCAGGAAAGGAAAGCTATATATATATATATATATATATATATATATATATATATATATATATATATATATATATATATACATACATATAAACATATATATATATATATATATATATATATATATATATATATATATATATATACATATATATATGTATGTATGTATGTATACAGCGTTCAGAAATACGGATATATGTATGTATTTGTGCATGCGCCTGTGTGTGTATTTATGTATAAACGTTGTACAGAAGGAATATAAAAGAATTTACGGGATTAACGGGAATAAAAAGAAAACAGAAAAAAGACTGCTGATACAAAATCGCTCATACCTCCATCACTTGTCCAAATGCCATCACAATTTCGACATCTTCCGATGATATCGTTCAATTTATTGGCGTCAGCAAAGTAAGTTGTTGAGGAATGAATGAAAAGACATGACAAACGAACAAGGGCAAAAAGAAGGGAAAAAAAGTTCTCTACACTGAAAAAAAGCGTTTTGTAAAAAAAAAAACAATGTACATGATAACACTTCCAATCAGTTAAGCTGAGAAGCCATGAGAGCCACTGCCTAGTACTGCATCAGGGCATGTATGTATGTATGTATGTATGTATGTATGTATATGAGGCAGTTTTTGCTGAAGCATTGCGAGGTATAACTTTAAATAATGTAATTGTGTAAGACCGGAACAATGCGAGAAGTTACAAAGTAAATTACGAAAAAAAAAACAATTATAGCTTAACCTTGTATTTCTATATTTCGGGATGAAGACCCCCACTTCTTCAGGACATTTGGAAAAGGCAATGGTTGAGAAAAGTCGTTGCTTGGATGTATGTGGAGGAAGGAGGAAGGTGACATATGCAGACTAGTGTTGCTAATACAACCAGTT